>NC_088878.1:11779424-11918683 GCF_032884065.1 Artemia franciscana | reverse complement strand
ACCTTGCGGTACACTGAACGAAAATTCACCATGCATGGCCAAAGGAAGGTGCACAAAGCAATATCCTCGACTTTTAGTATCCAACACAATTACTGGCAATGATGGTTACCCACAATATAGAAGAAGATCTACTGAAGATGGCGGTAAAACAGCAATAATAAAGAAGCGTAACGGTACCACCATCGAAGTAGATAACCAGTGGGTTGTTCCATATTCCCCATTATTATCAAAAACATTTAATGCACACATAAACGTTGAATACTGTAACTCCGTAAAGGCAATCAAATACATATGTAAATACGTCAACAAAGGCAGTGACATGGCAGATTTTGGCTTGCAGCCCGAAATCAAAGATTTCGACGAAATCGTACAATATCAGGCTGGAAGATACATAAGCAGTAATGAAGCTGTTTGGCGAATTCTTTCATTTCCGATACATGAACGTAGTCCAGCTGTTGTTCACTTAGCGGTACATTTACAGAATGGTCAACGTGTTTATTTCTCGGAAACCAACGTGCAACAAAGAGCCCTGAATCCACCGGATACAAAATTAACAGCTTTTTTTTCGCTTTGCAAAAATGATTCTTTTGCAAAAAAACTGCTGTATACTGAAGTGCCTTCGTATTACACGTGGAATACTAAAAATAAAGTATTTGAACGTCGAAAACAGGGTAAGTCAGTTGACGGCCAACCTACCATCTTCAAAGATACCACGATAGGAAGACTCTACACCGTTCACCCCAATCAACATGAATGCTTCTTTCTACGCCTGCTTTTGGTGAATGTACCCGGTCCGACATCCTTTGAGTATTTGAGAACTGTAAACGGTACTATACATGACACTTACCGTAGTGCATGCCAAGCTCTGAATTTATTGGAGAATGACCAACACTGGGATAACTGCATCAATGACGCGTGCGAAGCGTCAACCCCAAGTCAAATTCGTGCATTGTTTGGCATCATTTTAACAACTTGCTCTCCATCAGCTCCTACAGAGTTATGGGAAAAATATAAGTCAAAAATGTCCGAAGATATACTCCATCGAAAACAGTTAGAGACATCAGATATGACTTTTGATTTTACATCAGAAATTTATAACTACACTTTAGTTATTATAGAAGATTTGTGCGTACGTATGGCAAACAAACCTCTTCAGGATTTGGGAATGCCTTCACCTAACCGTATCGCTGCTGTTTCGACATGTGTAGAATTGGATCGTGAACAAAGTTACAGTACGAGTGATCTATTGTCGTATGCACAAAATAAAATTTCCAAGTTAACGTCGGAACAAAAAGACATTTATGATACGATAATGCATTGTGTCAATAACAACGTTGGAGAAATTTTCTTTTTGGATGCGCCAGGAGGTACTGGTAAAACGTTTGTGATAAAACTGATTCTGGCATCAATTCGATCAAAAAATGATATAGCGTTGGCAATTGCGTCGTCCGGAATAGCCGCAACATTGCTGCCTGGTGGAAGAACTGCTCATTCCGCTTTGAAATTGCCTCTGAATTTGCATTCTACAGAAACTCCCACGGGCAATATTTCCAAATCATCTGGGATGGGTAAAGTATTGCAGCAATGCAAACTTTTTATTTGGGATGAGTGCACAATGGCACACAGAAAATTGCTCGAGGCTCTGGATCAATGCTTGAAAGATTTGAGAGGGAAGTCGAAACCCTTTGGCAGCACTTTAATATTGCTTGCGGGAGATTTCAGGCAAACATTACCTATAATACCTAGATCAACTCCTGCAGACGAAATGAATGCTTGCCTGAAAAATTCTAATTTATGGGCAAACGTAAAAATATTAAAATTAACTACAAATATGCGTGTCCGATTGCAAAACGATGACTCTGGTCAAACATTTTCAGATCAATTGCTGGCAATTGGAAACGGAAAGCTCCCAGTAGACTCAATTGCAGGACGTATACAACTACCTGCTGATTTCTGTAATTTAGTGACGTCCAAAAATGAATTGATTGAAAAAGTATTTCCGAATATTCTAAGATATTATAAAAATAATAAATGGCTAAGTGAAAGAGCGAGTCTCGCACCCAAAAATATAGACGTCCAAGAAATCAACAATATTGTTTTGACCAAGATTCGAGACCAGGCAGTCCTTTACAAGTCAGTCGACACAGTTTTGGAACCAAATGAAGCGGTTAATTATCCATCTGAATTTTCCAATTCCATAGAACTTTCAGGGTTTCCACCACACGTGCTACAACTAAAAATAGGCGTACCAATAATACTTTTAAGAAATATCAACCCACCAAAGCTTTGCAATGGCACGAGACTTGCCGTAAAAAAAACAATGGAAAACCTAATAGAGGCCACAATCTTGACAGGGCCTTTTGAGGGTGAGGCTGTTCTTATTCCTCGCATTCCCATGATTCCAACGGATCTGCCTTTTCAATTTAAAAGATTGTAATTCCCAATTCGATTAGCATTTGCAATCACCATTAACAAAGCTCAAGGTTAATCATTAGAAAAATGTGGTATAGATCTTAATACTGATTGTTTTTCCCATGGACAATTGTACGTTGCATGTTCGAGGGTCGGTAAACCTGACAATCTATTTATATGCAGCGACAATTGGACAGCGAAGAATGTTGTATATTCGCAAGTTTTACGCAGTTAATTTGTATTGTATCTATCTATCTATCTATCTATATAAAAACGAGTTGTGTGTATGCATGTTTGTTTGCTTGTAAAAAGAGCGTTTGCATATGACGTCATTATTAGTACATACGGCTTTGTATATGCACAGACAATGGGAAAGCCAAGAATGTTGTATATTCGCAATTTTTACGTAGTTTAACTCCTGCAGACGAAATGAATGCTTGCCTGAAAAATTCTAATTTATGGGCACACGTAAAAATATTAAAATTAACTACAAATATGCGTGTCCGATTGCAAAACGATGACTCTGGACAAACATTTTCAGATCAATTGCTGGCAATTGGAAACGGAAAGCTCCCAGTAGTGGGAAAGCCAAGAATGTTGTATATTCGCAATTTTTACGTAGTTTGAAAGACATATATAAATCTATCTATATTCACAGGTGGGACACAGGGACACAACTACAATGGCGCGTAACTAATATTGCGCGTAACGATATATGTATGTATATATATATATATATATATATATATATATATATATATATATATATATATATATATATATATATATATATATATATATATATATATATATATATATATATATATACATATATTTGTATATGTATAATATAGCTTATATATATATTCACATATACATATATATATATATATATATATATATATATATATATATATATATATATATATATATATATATGTATCATTTATATTCCCTGTGTCCCAGTCGTCATTTGTGTCCCAGTATCCGAGTCTGTAATCTCTCTTTGAGTGTCCCGGTCGTCATTTATATTCCCTCTGTCCCGGTATTCAATTTCCAGTTTTTATATTCTAGTTTGTTTTCTTTTATATATATAGAAGATATAATCTGGCGTAACAGACATAGTGTAACAGACATAACAGACAGACAACTTATTATTATATATATATAAAAGATAGATTAGGAAGAAGATGTCACGATTTTTTAAAAGTTTAGAAAATAAGAGACTGGCCTGAACAACTAAATAATGAGACAAAAGTATTCTGAACAGGTTGGATAGAGATTAGACCTAAGAAGAATGACAGCATGTCAGAGAAAATTTTGTATCGACAGAAGTGATGGGAAAATTGAAGAAATTAATATGGAAGATTGGCATGCAGACACTATGTCCCAGGATATAATAATGAAACAGGTAAGAACAACTTTTTTTATTTTGATTGCATAAAGATCAAACAGAGACTAAGAAGCAGTCTTCAACAGATAAAGTATGAAGACTCAAAAGAACAAAAACTGACACTTCCGGCAACAAATCCCTAAATCCATAGAATAAGAGAAGTTGACCCTCAGCTGCTCCAAAGGTATGTAGTGGGGATGAGTGATAAGTTGTCTAGGTATAAAGTCGAAACGCTCTTCATACAGAACATAGTCTATGTTCCTTTTCATTTCAACCTATCTCATGACATTTATTGCCAAGAAAATTTTACTATCGTTATCCAGTTCTGCACTTTTTTTCAGCCATATTTGTTCATAATGATAATGAGGGAAATGAATAAAAGAGAAAAAATATGGACTAAACAAAAACTAAATGGTGGATATATCTTACCCCCTTTATCCGTGTCTTTGTTGACATGGATAGAACTAAACTCGTCTTACAATCCAAGATTAAAATGTTGGAAGCTAGAGCGATGAAAGTGATCAAGCATAGTTTCAAAGATAATTTCTTTTAATTAAGATTATTTGGACATAAGCTACACAAAATAAGTATGCACTGTTCGGTCAGTCGTCATAATCATTTTTTAATTTTATGCACTCTAAACTAACTCGTAATTCTTAAGGCATGCTGGGCTTGGAAATGTAAAAGATCAAAAAAATTGATGCAGTCATCTTTGCTGTTAATAAAAACATATTTCTATATAGACAGAATTGATTGTAAAATAAGTCTTGTTACATCTATCTATCAATATTTGTTTTCTACAGTTCAGAATTAAGTTCAAAATATTAATTTTAATCACAAAATTTTACATTGGGAAAGAACATAAAAAAGAATCGAAAAATATGTTCGCCTTGTTTTGATATCAGTTATAAAATCTCGTGTACATGGAACTACCACAACCGACTCCTTATACTACAGTTTTTTTCTTCTGTTGGCTTGCATGCTATGATTTTAATATTAACATGGCCACTATATTAAATGTTTAACTAAATGAAGTCTCATTTTCATTTTTTCGAAAAGTTATCGATAGAAACTACAAAAAGACTTGATAAGAAAACATGATTTGCAAATAACAATATTGAAGTTTACTTCTACATTTAGAAACCTTGGTAGGAGAAGCACGGTCTCATGACATTTACTGCTATTGGCCCATGGTCGACATATTCTACAAGTAAGCGACTTTACAGCTAATCCATAAGTCCAAACTATTACTCACAAGCACAGGCTAACTGTTACACTTTTGTACAATTAATTTCTAAGGTCAAAGCAGTTTTCTAAACGGGAAGTTTGAGAACTACTCTTTCCTCTAGTCACTTGCTGCGAATTTATGCTTAAATTCTATGAAAACCCCGAAGGTCGTGACAAAAGAAACTGTGCCTCGTTGGGCTTTAACAAACAACATAAATGCTCCCTCTCTGTACTCAATACCTCAAATTCATCCTTGCTCATCTGAGAATGATGTCGCTAGGCGTCTCGCAACAGCTCTTGCAACCAAACTGTGATTCTGCTAACATCACGCCATTTTTTCAAAGGGATTTCAAAACCACTCGGTGACTCAATGACATTTTTTTCCTTAAATCAAAAATATATTTATTAACCCAGTGTCCTTCAGTAGAGGCCATTTACTAAATATTTACCCAACAAAGAAAAATGCTTTAAAGGGAAGTGGAGGGAGAATGTTTGATACCTAATGCTGCTAATTTTACTCATAGATATCATTTTCGAAACATTTAATCTAAGAAGCCTTATTCAGAGAGTTTTCAGAATGTTCTTTTGGGAAAATAAAGAATTAAAAGAATGCTTGGAAAAATCTAGTCTAGGCTATATTAAATAAGGAGAAAAACAATAAAATTCTATATGTTTATTGGTTCAATTCTCCCACCCACCACCAGATGTGGCCTTTCTAATTGGATGAGCCGTTATTTATGTAACAGCTGAAAAGCGGAAAGTAACAGCGGCAGACAAACACAGGGAGATGTGGAACATCCAGTGCACATTGTGTAAATATATAGGACATTTCATAACTAAAAAGGAAGAGTCAGAACGCACTATTTGAACCCTTTATTTCATGTTCTTTTCAAATATAATAATCCAAGTAATTTTATATGCACCGCCCCTCACTAATAGTTTAATCTATATATATAAAAATAAGTTGTCTGTGTTTGTATGTGTGTGTGTGTGTGTCTGTCGAGTGACGTCATGTTTGTGTGTCGACTGACGTCATGTTTATACAATAGATAGGATAGCAATACAACAATAATATAGATAGGAATACAATAGAAAAGGATAGAATATACTTTATTCTCTAAATTAGCACGAAGAGCAATCAAATTAAATGCACAGTAGCAGTGTAAAAGGCAGGACTGCAACAAAATAGAAACGGTATAACGAAACAATAAGGAATTAAGAAATAAAAGAAAAAAAAGGTAAAGGATGCGGCACTAGACCCTTAATGTCCGTTAACGGTCACCCTTTCGTAAGTAACAAATACCTCAATTTTCAACCCCCCCCCCCCAATTCCACCAAAGAGAGCAGATCCGGTCCAGTTATGTCAGTCACGTATCTTAGACAGGTTCCTATTCTTTCCGTCCAGTTTCATCCTGATCTCACCGCTTTAAGTATTTTCTAAGATTTCCGGTCCCCCCAACTGCCCCCCCCACAATTAACCTTGATCCGGTTGAGATTTAAAATAAGAGATCTGAGTTACGAGGTCCTTCTAAATATGAAGTTTCATGAAGATTCGATCACTCCTTCGTAAGTTAAAAATATATCATTTTTTCTTATTTCTCAGAATTGCCCCCCCCCCCCAATAGAGCGGATCCGTTCCGATTATGTAAATCACGTATGTAAGACTTCTACTTATTTTTCCAACCAAGTTTCATCCCGATCCCTCCAATCTAATCGTTTTCCATCATTTTAGGTTTCCCCACCCCACTTCCCCCAATGTCACCAGATCCGGTGAGGACTTAAAATAAGAGCTTTGAGACACAATATCCTTCTAAACATAAATTTCATTGAGATCCGATCACCTGTTCGTAAGTTAAAAATACCTCATTTTTTCTAATTTTCAGAATTAACCCCTCCCCCAACTACCCCAAAGAGAGTGGATCCGTTCTGGTTATGTCAATCATGTATCTAGGACTCGTGATTGTTTTTCCCACCAAGTTTCAACCCGATCCCTCCACTCTAAGTGTTTTCCAAGTTTTAGGTTTCCCCCTCCCAACTCCCCCCCCGTCACCAGATCCGGTCGGGATTTAAAATGAGAGCTCTAAGACATAGTATCCTTCTAAACATCAAATTTCATTGAGATCCGATCAGCCGTTCGTAAGTTAAAAATACCTCATTTTTTCTAATCTTTCAGAATTACCCCCCCCCCCCCAACTACCCCAAAGAGAGCGGATCCGTTCCTACTATGTCAATCATGTATCTGGGACTTGTGCTTATTTTTTCCATCAAGTTTCATCCCGATCCCTCCCTCCCACTCTAAGTGTTTTCGAAGATTATAGGTTTCCCCCCTCCAACTCCCCCCAATGTCATCAGATCCGGTCGGGATTTAAAGTAAGAGCTCTGATACACAATATTATTCCAAACATCAAATTTCATTAAGATCCAATCACCCGCTCATAAGTTAAAAATACTTAATTTTTTTCTATTTTTCCGAATAAACCGGCCCCCCACTCGCCCCCCCCCCGATGGTCAAATCGGGAAAACGACTATTCTTAATTTAAGCTGGTCCCGTCCCTAATACGCCTGCCAAATTCCATCGTCCTTGCTTACCTGGAAGTGCCTAAAGTAGCAAAACCGGGACTTTAGGTTTCCCTCCTCCAACTTCCCCCAATTTCATCAGATCCGGTCGAAATTCAAAATAAGAGCTCTGAGACACAATATCATTCCAAACATCAAACTTCATTAAGATCCAATCACCCACTCATATGTTAAAATACTTCATTTTTTCTATTTTTTCCGAATTAATCGGCCCCCACTCCCCCCCCCCAAATGGTCGAATCGGGAAATGACTATTTCTAATTAAATCTGGTACAGTCCCTGATACGTCTGGCAAATTTCATCGTCCTAGCTTACCTGGAAGTGCCTAAAGTAGCAAAACCGGGACCGACAGACAGACAAACCGACAGAATTGGCGATTGCTATATGTCACTTGGTTAATACCAAGTGCCATAAAAAGCAAACACAGATAGTCCGATTGAGTAAGAGGCGAATCTGGCATAAGTCCTTATTAGGATTGTATAAAAATGATGACAGTTTATTTGTTAATAGATAGGTCTATCTATCATCCGTCCACGCGTCATTCCTAGGGCAGAACTAAGGTAGATAGTCATATACCTGAGATTGTGATAGAATCTATATTTTTTCTAAATGTTTGCTTAAATACCACGGGTAATTGACATAAGACCGTTATATTGCCTGGAATGAGAGGTAAACGATGGCACGCGTACCTATGGTCTTAGGCAGGTTGACAAATAATTTAAAATTGACACAGGACCGTTAATCTGCGTGGAATGGCACGCAAACAAGCGTCCAAAGCCAAATTGGGCCTATCCGCAATAAGTGTCAGGCAAGGCGATTGATTCAGTTCATAAACTTAGACATGTGCACTAATAAAAACTCAATTCAATGGTAGTTGACCAACAAGTTGCCAGGAATTGCAAAGGAAAATTTTCCGGACCATCTAGCATTTACTGTTCCTTCACGTGTCTTTCGAACGTCTATGGTCTGCTTTTTGTTCACAAATTGAGATTCACTGTTTACCATTTGACTAATTTTGCTTTATTATAAGTCTCAGAAATAAAAGCCGAAAGCTATAGCGAGAGGTGATTTATTTTTGACACTGACGTCAATTTTCAGTCTAAAAAGTTACCGATGCTCTCACAAGTAAAATTCGTATCCAGCTGACATGGTTATGACATGGGGCATAAAACAAATTGAAATTATGGCAGATATTGGCTGTTGCCTTCTCAATACCCCGCTCTTTACGCTAAAGTTTGACCTTTAATCCCAATTCTTTAAGAACTATTCCTGAAACACAATGCCGTTCAGGGTAAAAATCAGAGAATTTTTTAAAAGTACTAAAAAACGTTAATATGAAGAGAGACATACTGAGTAGGGGGTATCCCCCCTAGTATACGACGTAATTTAAGTCCGTCTTAAGTTTAACATTATTCTATACTTTCATTAGAAAAAAAACTTATTTTTCTTCTGAAGCAGGCGTAGTTAAAGTTTTTTTTTTAATTTTGTTTAGTGTAGTTAAAAGTCATTAAAATTATGTCTATAAGGATGAAAATATTCCCCCCTCCCCACACATTCTTCAGGGAAAGGGTTGTGAGTTACGCCCTGGGGACATATAAGGTTGTTATAGAGCGTGTGGTCGTACAAGGCTCGTAAAGGGCTTATTAGATTGGTAATCAGAAGTTCTAGTTCCATGTTTTGAGAAAGTTATTTTTCAGTATAATTGAAAGGTCTTGAAATTTTGTCTCTGAGGATGAACCCCCCCCCCAGAGTTCTGACACGCCTCCCAATGGTTTGTAAGTTATGCCCCGAGGGCATATAAGGTTTTTTTTTAATAGAAAGTGTGGTCGTAAAAACTTCGAAATAGGCTCATTCGAATGGGAATCAGATGTTCTAGTACCCTTTTTATGAGTTAAATTGAATGGAGGAAAGCCCCTCCCCCTTTTTTAAATTTTCCACAAATGTATCCGATAGGGATTTGAGCCATTTGTACTAAAACAGTTCAAAGATAGTATAATAAGGAATTTAAGGCTGGCAGAATTCCCCAGTTTCTGGGGTTAAGGATTGTAAGTTATGTGTCCCAGGGCATATAAGGGCATATGGAACGGGAGGTCGTATGAACTTTGAATCGGAGAAAGCCTATTTGATTTGAGGTGATAAATGAAGCTCCTGATTGTGTACCGCTACAAGAAAATGTATATGTAAGTGATTAGGTGTTTTTAATTGACGAGAATCATCAAGGATTTCAGAGGATATTGCGCTGGGAAATGTAGATCTTTTGTTGGACCTATCATCAAAAACAAGGAATTACTTACTTTTTTTATTGGTCTTTTTACTTGCCGTTTTACCAAAAAAATACAACAGACATCGAACGACAATGTTCTTTTGCTGGATTCATATCATTTTTTAAAAGTTTCAATTACTATTATGTAAATCAAGGGCGAAATTCATAACCTATAGGCCTATCCCCACGGACTTTTGGCGTCATACACCTAAAGACATAATTATTTGATCTTTCAACTATACTTTCAACATACGGTTGGCTTGCATAGCTTATAGTCCTTGCCCCCGGGACTGCGGTGTGGGGTGTCAGCCTTGAAGGCATAGTTAATTGCCCTTTAGAGTGTTTTGAACAAACGACTTACTTAAACCTTTGATCGGATGTACTTGAGGAAAAAGGCGTAAGGGGATACCGTATAAAAAGGGTATACCTTTTTGAATACCGTAAGATATAGCATTGGCTCTTAATAAATTTGTGCTCAGCTGTTAATTGATCATTAAATCAACTGTTAATCTTAACATAAAATATATACTTCTAATAAAAACCTTCCATACCTTAATAAGGTATGAAATTCCAACTTTCCTGATCCATTGGTCACTCTTCAGGTTCCCGCAAGAAACTAAAATCTTCTTTAATTTCTATTCGAAAAATGTCTCACATGCCCGGAGGGTAATAAAGTGATTTACTATGCCAGCTTCGATTCATCTTTTTCAATCTTACGCAAATTATGATGGTAAAACTTAAAATTAGGTTAGGCTAGAGTGTTACGCTGGATTAGGTTGGGTTTGGTTAAATATGGTTTTAAATACTAGAAATGGGTTAAAAGGCTAACCTACCCATGCGAGATGGGTATCTATCAGAATGAAAGATACCCATTGTTGAAATATAAGGTTCTTATGGAACGTATGTGTCATGAACTTTGGAGGACCTATTTGATTGGAAACCAAAAGTTATATTACCTTAGAGTCAATAATAATCATAGGGTGACTGTGAATGTCCTCCGGAAAATAAATCCTCGCTGGAAGATTATTCCCAAAAACTCTCTTTACCTAAAATTTTCCCGCGAAAAATGTCCGTATGTTTCCAATAACATACTGTCTGTAATCAATGGACCCATTACAAAATTTAAAAAGGCACTTCAACTTCTACAATGGGGCTCTCCGACTGTTTTGTAGTTTGGGAGGGAGGGAAATACCTCAAAGGGTACATTTTAATGCCAAAACAACATGGCTCTCATTAAGCAATCAAATAAAATGAGAATTAGATCTAAGGGAGAGACGAGGAGAGGGTGGAGGTGGAAATTGATGTATGATCCCCAGGGCCGTAGCCATGATTTTTGCTGGGGGGGGGTACAGAAGAAACTTTTAAAAAGGCATGAAAAATGTGAAATTAATATCTGCTCCCGTATGATTTCTGAGAATATTTCTGGTCCACGCTGTTATAATGAAGTATCAAATGTTATATGTTATAATGTTATAATGTTAATATGTTATAATGTTATAATGAACATCAAAAACCAAAATGAGCAGAACTTATTCCGTATAGGAGGGGAACTGCCCCTTCCGCATTCAAATTTCCACCTCATGGTCACGGAATCCTTGGAGGGTGCTCATTATACCAGAAATTGAGAGTTCAAGTCCTTTTTTTATAAGTCGAAAGTGATTGGAGACTAACCAGCGGCGAGGACCATTAGGACGATTGGTTCGGTACGATCACCCCTTGGAAGAAAAAAAGAAAAAAAAAACATTCATGATCTAAAAAAACTGGCCCAAAAAGTACGAAACTCCATCAATTTTGTAGTTGGCAGTTTGAAAAATCTACAGTATGGTTCTCTGATATGCTAGACTAGAACTTTTGTTGGGTAGCATTAAACATAAATAGATTTTATGTATTTAGAATCAGCATAGAAAGCCAATTCTTTTGATGCATCTATTGCTATCAAAATTCCGTTTGTAATAGTTTCGGTTACTGTTGGGCCGAATCGCTATTTACTTACAGTTCGTTACCCCGAACTGTTCGATAGCATTTTTATGATTTAATATTCACGTGGAAGAAACCTAGAAGTTAACTAGCTTGATCTCAATAATTTTGCAAGCTCTCCTTTGAAAAATCAAATTAATCATAAATGTCAGCTACTATTGGGGATACTAAGTGGTCAAACTTTTGAAAATTCATGAATTTTAGGCTGTTTCAGGATCAGAGCCGTATCAAGGCCTTCTTTTTTGGGGAGGGGGCATACAAATTTTTTGGCACTTTCGTATTACTCAGTACACACTCAATAAGTGAAGTTAGGCTCTTTCGTGAAACAAACTACGATGCATGTACATCTTCATTAAATATTTGGTACTTGTTCATTATTCAATTGATTCAATTCACAAGACACTTAAAGATTTTGCTGAGAAAATCCGGTTTTATAGCCACAAAGACATAACTCAATTTAGTTTGCTACGAATAGTGATACAAAATAGTGTCTGAACATGGATTTTGAAATGAAGATTTAGGATTTGCCAAAGACTGAAAAAGGGACAATTATATTTTTTCCGGGATAAAGGGTTGTTGTAATTTTACAATTTTTCTAAAAGTATTATATTTTCATCACATTTTGTTTTATTTCATTAGCTGTAAAAAAATAGTTTGGGCTTATGTATTTGCACATTAGGGAGGGGGCACGGATTATATCAAAAACATAACTTAACCTAGCCACCTCTATATATAAAATATTTAATTAAAATGTACCTGCATCGCAGTTTATTTCACAAAAGAACCTAACTTCAAGTATTGAGTGTGTTCTGAATAATTCACAAGTACCAGAATTTTATTTGGGGACAAACTAACTTTGAAAGAAAAATTTGTTTTATATTAGTTTTTGTTACGTTTTTGTCGAGTCGGGCAACATTTTGGGGAGGGGTTTGAAATCCACTAACCCCTTCCCCTTAGATACGGCTTTGTTCAGGAGGGGGGCCTAGGTGCACTCAAATTTTTTGTCACTTAAAAAGGACACTATAACTTTTAATTTCCGTTAGAATGAGCCCTCTTGCGATATTCTAGGACCATTTGGTCGATACGATCACCCCTGAAAAAAAAACACGCATCCGTGTTTTGACCGGGAACGTTCCGTGACCTGGAACTTATTATTATTTTTTTTTTAATATCGTTTGTCCTAACTATAAAACTTTAGTATTTCTGATGATGATGAAGACTGACCATGTCTTCAAAATATCCAGAACATTACCTTAGATTACCTTAAATCGCATTTACAGCGAGATAAGGTGGACTACATCCTCCTGTCGAACATCTCGCTTTTGAATTGATGAGGTGACAATTAGTGGGTGTGATTAGGTGTGGCGTCCCACTGATACTTCCATTCCACGTTACTCCACTCCAAATCGACTGCATTTTTGAATAAATTAATTGGTTCACCTCTACACCAGTGACAGTCTCATTGGAAAGACTGTTCCAAGTTGAGACAGCATGAACTGAGAAAAAGTTCGTCCTCTCTCTGCGTCTGAAGGGCTCCTGTTGCAGCTTGAGGGACCTCGTGTCATAGTGGCAAGGGAGGCAGTAAAAATGGAGTTAGACATGTTATTTTGGTGTATTTTCTTGACAAAAATGGCATCTCCTCTGTGCCGCCGGTAAAACAATGTGGTATCTTCAGGCGATGCAGACGTTCAGGGTATGGAAGCTGTTGATGTGGAGCACAAAGCTTAGTTCCTCTTCTCTGTACACTCACTAGGGCTGCCAAGTCTCCCTTATACTGAGAATTTGTTACGGGGCAGCCAAACTCCAAATGTGGTCTTACAAGAGCATTATATAATTTTCTTATTATCAGAGGATGGCGCGATGAATATGGTTCCTTTAATTAGTCCCAGGGCTCTGTTGGGCTTAAAAACTTGCTGATGTCTTCATTACTATTGGACCGAGTCACTCCTTACTTACAGTTCGTTACTAGGAGCTATTTGAGAGACACAACAAAGGTGTAGAAGCAACAAAATAAGTATAGATACCTTGCTGCCAGATCATTATAAATTTAATCTCAGTGTTGTGGGTCTGAGCTCAACGTTACGCATGTTTTCCATCCGTAAAAATCACAAATATTAATAATATACTCCGTATTGGGTAAAATACTTTGTGGAGCAAAAAATCATCACTGGACTAAAATGCGCGTATCTATAAAAGAAGAAATCGGTTAAAGGTGGGTGGGAACTTTCCTCTTTATTAATAATATTTTCTATGTTATTTATTTCAGGTCGACCACCAGCAATTGAATGAGTTTAAACAATGCATTTAAGCGTCTGTGCATGTACACGGCATAGTCTAAAACAACGCTATATCTAATTTGTTTTGGCACTTAATAATTTACTTTCGATTTCAAACAGTTCGTGGTAAGGAACTGCAGTAAGGAGCGACCCGACTCAATAGTAAACAAAACTCTAAAAACAGGATTTTGATACCAATAGTTACAACAAATTAATTACATTTCAATGCTAATTTTAAATATATAAGCTTCATCAAGTTTAGTTTTACCCATCCAGAGTTAACAGCCTGGTAAAATGTGTGATATTTTAGAAAAGAGGGGGAAACCCACCTTAAAAGTAATAAAATCTTAATGAAAATCACAACATCAGATTCAGCGTATCAGAGAACCCTGTTGAAGAAGTTTCAAGCTCCTATCTACAAAAAATGTGGAATTCTGTATTTTTTGCCCCAAAACAGATCACGGATGCGTGTTTATTTGATTTTTTTTTTCCAAGGGTGATCATATCGACCCAGTGCTCCTAGAATGCCGCGAGAGGGCTCATTCCAAGGAAAATTGAAAGTTCTATTGCTCTTTTTAAGCAACCAAAAAAATCATTCAATCATTTTTTCTAACAGTCACCGGATTAAAATTCTGAGATAGCCATTTTATTCAGCATAGTCGAAAAACCTAATAACTCTTGTTTTGGGGGACGACTTACTCCCCCACAGTCTCCGTGGGAGGGGCTGCAAGTTACAAACTTTGACCAGTGTTTACATATAGTAATGGTTATTGGGAAGTGTACATATGTTTTCAGGGAGATTTTTCTGGGTTAGGGGGAGGGGGTTATGTGGGGGACTCAATGGAGGAATGTCATGGGGGAAGAGAATTTCCATGGAGGGGCGCAGGATTTTCTAGCATTTCTTTCAAAAAATGGAAAAATAAATATGAAAAAGCTTTTTCGACTGAAAGTAAGGATCAGCATTAAAACTTAAAACGAATAGAAATTATTACGCATGTTAAGGGTTTACCTCCTCCTAATACCTTGCTCTTTATGCTAAAGTATTTTTAGTAATTTCAAATATTGATTTTACGGCTTTTGTGATTCAGGGATTAGGACAAAATTTAAGCTTTTGTGTAAAGAGCGAGGTATTGACAAGGGGGTTAACCCCTTCTCATACGTAGTGAATACATACGAATATAGAAGTTCGTTACGTAAGTTAATTTGTAAGTTAAATATATTTTTACTAATAAAAACGTTCGTAAAAAAGTAAGGTCTAGTTACCTTTTTAAGTAACCAAAAGATTGGAGGGTAACTAGGCCTCCTCCCCCACTCCTTTTTTCTCAAAATCGACCGACCAAAGCTATGAGAAAGCCATTTAGAAAAAAAAAGAAATTAATATTTGAATTTGGTTTTAATCATTCATGTGTGGAGTCTAAATCGAAACGTGCATTATATTCAAAAACGTTCAGAAATTAAATAAAAAAATAAGTTCTGTTTAGCTGAAAGTAAGGAGCGACATTACAACTTAAAACGAACAGAAATTACTCCGTATATGAAAGGGGCTGTTCTCTCCTCAACGCCCCACTCTTTACGCGTAAGTTTTTTACTGTTTTAAAAAGTAGATTTGAGAAAAAGAGTCAAAATTAAGCGTAAAGAGCTAGGCTCTGGGGAGGGAACAGCCCCGTTATATACGGAGTAATTTCTCTTCATTCTAAGTTTTAATGTCGCTCCTCACTTTCAGTTGAAAAAAAAATTTTGTATTGTTTAATAACTACCTATAGCACTGCTGGAACGAAGTAACTGTCAACTACGGCTGACAAAGATTCGAATGATTAGATGGAGGAAAATTTGGCAAATTCCATTTTTTTTGCGACGGTATTCAATTCAATAGGATACATTATACCATTAATGCTACAGGTCCAGACTACAGGTACAGGCCAGACAAAAGAATGACTTCAAATGGTTAAAACTAAAAACTAAGCTAAAGCCGTATCTAGGAGTAAGGAGGGGTGGTACTGGGTTTGTACCCAATCCCTGAAATTTTAACCAAATCATAAAAAAGTAAAAAATAATGCATATTACAAGATTTCTTATACGTTTTGTATAATATAAGTTTCTTATAAGTTTTTTTTTGTTACAGGATCTTTTAATTGATGATTTTTTCGTTGGATATGCAAATTCTCCATTGGGGGGGGGCATATTTCCTAGCATTATTTAAACAACAATCAGAAATTAAATAAAAATAAGTTTTTTCTACTGAGAGTAAGAAGCAAAAATTAAAACTAAAAATGCTTAAAATGAATTCCAGGTTGTTTACTGTTTGTGTAAATAATCATCATTCCTACGTGTATGTGTAGGAATATTGATTTGAAACAAAAAACATCATTTAAAAAATGAGAGGAAAGCGAATTCTCCGTATAATCTAAAACTGGGAGTTTTACCCTCTCATTTTATTCCATGCTCTTCGGTAGAAAAAAAAGAATAAAAAAGTATACCTTAAAGTGTCTAGATAAAAACGAATATCAATTGCAAATTCCTTAACAGTACACTAAAGCGAATTTATTTTAAGCATTTTAAATTTTAATGTTGTTCCTTGATGATTTTTTCGTTGGATATGCAAATTCTCCATTGGGGGGGGGGCATATTTCCTAGCATTATTTAAACAACAATCAGAAATTAAATAAAAATAAGTTTTTTCTACTGAGAGTAAGAAGCAAAAATTAAAACTAAAAATGCTTAAAATGAATTCCAGGTTGTTTACTGTTTGTGTAAATAATCATCATTCCTACGTGTATGTGTAGGAATATTGATTTGAAACAAAAAACATCATTTAAAAAATGAGAGGAAAGCGAATTCTCCGTATAATCTAAAACTGGGAGTTTTACCCTCTCATTTTATTCCATGCTCTTCGGTAGAAAAAAAAGAATAAAAAAGTATACCTTAAAGTGTCTAGATAAAAACGAATATCAATTGCAAATTCCTTAACAGTACACTAAAGCGAATTTATTTTAAGCATTTTAAATTTTAATGTTGTTCCTTACTTTCAGTAAAAAACACTTGTTTTTCCTTATTTAATTTCTGAACGTTGTTTAAATAATCCTGATAAATCTGGCTCCCCCTCCATTGTGAATTCTCTTACCCTACGAAGTTTCTCCATGGAGAGAGCCTTTACCAAAAAAAAAAATCTCTACAAATCACATAAAAATCGTATTATATGTATTTCAGTTACTTTTTTACGATATGGCCAAAATTTTGGCGTGAAGGATACAAACCCAGTGCTCTCCCCTCGATATGACTTTAGCTTAGTTTTTAGCCACGCCATTCTTTTTCGATATACCTGTAGAATTAATGATAAAATTTATCAAACAGTTCGTGGTAACGAACTGTAGTAAGGAGCGACCCAGCTCAATAGTAAACGAAACTAAAAAACGGAATTTTGATAGTAATAGATATATCAAAACAAACGGATTTTCATTTTGATTTAAAACATATTGTTTCACCAAATTTAATATTACGAATAAAAAGTTACGAGCCTGAAAAAATTTGTCTGATCACGGGCGTGTGCTTATTTTTTTGTTTGTTTTTTTTTTTCCTCAGGGATGATCGTATCGACCAAGTAGTCCTAGAATGTTGGGAAAAGGCTCATTCTAATGAAAAATAGAAATTTTAGTGCCCTTTTTAATTGACCAAAAATTCGAGGGCACCTAGGTCCCCTCCCACGCTCAATTATTCCCAAAGTCAACGGATTGAAATTTTGAGAGAGCCATTTTGTTCAACATAGTCGAAACCCATAATAACTATGTGTTTGGGGCTGACTAACTCCCCCACAGTCCCCCGGAAGGGGCTGCAAGTTACAAACTTTGAACAGTGTTTACATACAGTAATGGTTTTTTGGAAGTGTACAGACCTTTTCAGGGGGATTTTTTGGTTGGGGGGATGATGGGAGGGGGGGAGCATCTAAGAAATAAGATATTTCTATATATCAGGTTCCATTAAAATCTGATCACCCATTTGTAAGATAAAGATACCTCAATTTTCATGATTTCCCATTCCTCCAATCCCCCCAGATAGTTAAATCGAGAAAACAACTCTTATCAAGTCAGTTGGCGTAGGTCCTTGCACGCCTACTAATTTTCATCCTCCTATCATGTTCAGAAGCACTGAACTCGCCAAAGCACTGAAAATCCTCCCCCAACTCTCCCGAAGAGAGCGAAAGAGTGGTCTGAAACCTTTTAACGTACGTGAGACCAAGATAAAATGAATTTTATTGTTTCACTATCTGATAATTTTTAATTCGTTATGCAATTACATAATTTATTAAACTAATTGGATAACAATTCCAAATAGAATATCTCTAAGGTGGTCAAGCTCTGAATTAAAGAAACGTAGAGAATTTACTTGCAATGCTCTGTCAGCTAGAAAAGTGGCCACTTTTCTTTTCTCTGTAGGAGAATAATTAGAGGAATAATAGAACATCTCGTTTTAAGATGAGCTTCTTTAATAAGAGCTCTTATTGTAAATCCTGACCATATCTGGTGGCATTATGGGGGGGGAGCTGGAGGGGGAAACTGAGGATCTTGGAAAACGCTTAGAGAGGAGAGATAAAGATGAAACCTGGTGGAAATAATAAACATATGTGGTAGATAAGTGATTGACGTAACCGGACTGGATCTGCTCTCTTTTAGAGAGTTAGGGGATCCAGTGCTTTGGCTAGTTAGATGCTTCTAGACGTGCTAAGTCGATAAATATAGGTAGGCGCTGTATTCCTATTAAAGATGCTATTGCGTTGGATTCGCTGACATATTGGCTAGGAGTTTGTCTGTTTTTAAGTCTAGCAGACGTTTCGTAGTTTAGGAACAGTTAGAGACTTTTGAAATTTAGTCCAAGATCAAGCGATGCAGAAATGGTATGTAATTATAAGTATAGCCTAATTTTTTTTATGACAATGCTGCAAAGAATTTTGAACTTTCAATGATAAATGTATATTTTGGCATTTTTGATTGTTTGATTTAAACATATTAAGAGAACTGCTTAGTAAAATTATATTGTGGATCAAGAGCACAAGGGTAAAGCAAAAGAAAGTTGTTTCAAATCTGGGAGGGGTTGTATATTTTTGCTAAATCATCTAAGGTTTAACTTGCAAGATCATGAAATATCGTTAACTTGAAGATCAGAAAATCAAATGAACCTATTTTTCCTTAATATACTGAAAGTAATAATGTTGAAGAATCCACAGCATTTATGTTGAAAATCAGTTTCCAAAACACTATATTGAATTAAATATTACAAAAGGCAGTTGATCATCATGTTCCAACTTAAATTTTTATCTTTCCAAGCATATAATGATAATTCGTCCTTTTTCTAGCTCGAACTTACACCCTGATTACCTAAAAATAATATCAAGTCTGGAAACAGGAATCTAGGCTTTGGAATGGATTATCTACAATTTCTATTATGCGTTTGAAATTAGTCGAGCATTAATCCATCTAATGAATAATAACAGTAGGATTGGAGTTTCTCCAGCCTTAATTGAAAAAGCAAGAGTAATTCAAATAATTTAAACGATGTAAATATTTTGGATTATAGCTATCCTTTCTTCATTGTTAAAGGTATTCAAACAATTTTTAAAAGCTAATCTATATGATCCAAGAATAAAAAAAAAATTCAGTTTGGGTTCAAGGGTTTACAGTCAGCAAAGCAAGCAGTAGCACTAATTAGGTTAGTTACAAATTGTGACCGAGGAAAATAGGTCCTTCCGTCGATCAATTTCACTGACAAAAAAAAACAGTGCTTTCAAAACTATTTATTATTTACAATTGTAGCACAATCAGCCGTATGGTATCCTATATAGTAATTCCAAACTTACGTATCCAGAACTCGACTGTTGAAAGAGATATCCATCTACTTGCAACAATTGGTTCAACTCTTTCTTTTTAAAATCAGTAACTTATGGAACACTGAAAATACCATGTAGCTTTGGTTACACCTACTTCTTTAAGTCCTGTCCATCATCGCGGGAATGTTTTGGAGCCACTCCTTTCGATGCGGCATGAAATAGGGCACAGTTCCTTGTTTTATCTTGTGCAGTTAGATTCAACTCTACGATGTGCTCTCTGTCAAAGTTTTCATTCCACCTCTTCCGAGGTCTTCCTCGCTGTCAAGATCAATCTATGGTTCCTTCGAGAGAGATCTCTCATAGACAGTAGTGGTTCATTCTCTTGACGTGCCCTAGCCATCGCAGTCGTTGTCGTTTGATTTTATTTAGGATTGTGTCGGAGGACTTTAGCCGTCTTCAGACCTCCTCATTGGTCACATGTTCAGTGTAGGTGATTCTTAGGTTACAACCATTGATTAAAATTAGTTTTACAGAATGAAATAACGAAAATACTGTATTTTTCACTCGTCGAGTCACAAATAACTTAATATTCATTTTGAATTATTCATCATTTGCCTACATCTAAAATTTTCTATGCCGAACTTTCACAAGATAAAAAGTGAGAAATCTCGATCCTCATAGTTAGGGGGAGATATTTGGGAACCAAATTCTCGGTCCATTTGAACTCCACCACTGAGGAAATATTGCTTTTTTTATACAAATATTTTACATGTGTAAATGACCTTCACTCCCTTCATCTGGTAATAGTTACTATTAAGAAAACTTGATTTGACGTTTTTTCTTCCACTGAATTTTTTTTTCTGTGTAATAGTTATTATTTTAGAGTAAAATTTATGTGCTGTACGGCCCCTGTTTGTATTGGATTCTTTACTGCGGCTTTTCAAATCAACTTCCCGAAGATTTGTGCTAATACGAAAAGATTTGTGCTAAAGTACTAATACGATGGAAAACACATGTGACTATTCTTGGTTAAATCACTAGGCTGGTATTCATTTACCTTTTTTTATCCATCTCCCAGCTAATTTGATCTCTTTCCAGTCCAGTATCTGATCTTTTCAATTTTAAAAAGGAGCACTGCAACAAACTCAGTAGACATTGATGCAGTAATTGTTGTCAAAGTTCTTTGGAAATTTCGTTTTTACTCCCTCTTTTCATAAAATGAAATAATTAGAATTTGGAAGGCCGATAAGGCCTTCCCTTTTAATGCAAGATAAATGATAATAGAAATATCCTTATAGGGATATAATATAGATATCCTTAATAGAGATATAACAAGGTAGGTTCCAAAGTCAAGAACTGGTATCACCATCGCCTTGTATAGCTTCAAGAAGATTCCATTTGAACAGCTAGTAAGTGATCTTTTAATAACTCCAAGGCTAAAATTTGCTCTGGAAACAGTTTGTGCAGGGTGTTCCTGGGGCTTCAGAGGATAATCTATAGTGACTCCTAGGTCTTTGCCACTGGTGGAAGTTTGAAAAGGAATGGGGGATGATGTCGGGTTATCATTCATAGAGCATTGATACAGGTAATTATTATGACCAAAAGGAATGGTGATGCATTTAGATATGTTCAAAACAAGAGCCATTTATATGCTCATGCCTGAATATGGTCAAGGTCAGATTGTATTGATGATTTATCAGGTAAACCAAATAGTTCTGAGTCATCAGAATAAAGGGTCAAGTGGTTGCTGACTTAAGTAATCATATAATTTATATAAAGAAGAAACAATATGGGTTCCAAAACTGTTCCCTGGGGAACACTGCTTTGAACATTACAGGGCTGGGAGTAGGCACATTTGCTATCTGTCGCAAAAACTCATACAGTCTGAGACCTACCAGCCAGGAAGTTCATTAGCCAGTCTTCTAATTCATGGTGGACCTCTGCTGCTATTAACTTAAAACGAAGCTGATTATGTGGGACCTTGTCAAATGCATTGGTTAGGTATGAGAGAATCAAATCAACAAGGAGGCATTTTTCCAGTAACTGGGTAGCCTGTTTGTAGGTATCTAGAAGGTTAGTTTCTAATGATTGTCCTGGGAGAAAGCTGAGCTGCCTATTGGGGATGATTTCATTAGTATCAAGGTATTGAAGAGGTGTATTATTAACAATCCTCTCAAGAACTTTTGCAACAGCAGATGTGAGGCTGATAGGTCTATAATTCTCAGCTATTTCGAAGTTAGACATGTTTTTTATAATGGCTTGACTTGTTCTTCTTCGCCAATGGCGTTTCTTTAAGTTGTTTTTTGTTTTATGCTAGCAGTCATGTGTGGTAAGGTCTTAGGTATGGGGGGGGGTCAAACTTTCAATTGTGTCCTGTTGTCGAGTTTCCACACATAGAGCCCTGAATTTTTCCCAGTGCTTGTTGATCCCACTCTGGAGTGTCAACTCCCAATTAATATGTCTCAATGTGAGTCTAATCGCCTCTTAGTCTGTAAAAATTCTTTTGTCTCTTTTTACTTTGTGTCCATGGGTAACTAATTCAATGGTGAGGCTTGACGAATGTTTAAAACATTACAAACTTTAATGAACTAGTAAACAATTTAAACATTAAAAGTATTAAGAATTGAAGACCTAAAAATCTATATTAATTTGGATGAACAATAATTCACCAAGTCAATTAGTGAAATGGGCAGGAACATGAAATTCATAGTGTAGGTGTGAAAGAAAGAAACATATCAAACTTAGACATAATTAAATCATAAAAAGAATGTGCTAGTAGTGATTTATAAAGTTAACTTAGTGAAGAATTTTTACAAATAAGCCAATAGTGATCTGCAGAATATTATAAAACTGACAAGTATTTTTAATTATGATGTGGATTTAATCCAATTTTTATTCTTTAATATTTTTGAATTCCTTGAACCAATTGTAAGTACATTTGAATTAAAAGTAGTCTTAATAGAAACAAATTAGTTACAACTTAAGAAAAAAACAATTTAAACTAAGTATTCACAGTGTAAACTTATACTTTTGTTGATTTGTATTATATTAATGTAAGGTGTAGGAGTATAAGATTTAATTACCATAGTTATATGTGCAAGGATTAAAATAATAAACACAAATTAGTATAGTATAGATGTAGATCAATAATCATTTTGTGGTGAAGGAAGTATAAAAATAAATTTTTAATAGACAATATCAAATTTCAAATTTCCTTTTAAACATAAAACAAATTATCATAATAATGCAAGATTAGTCTGAATGATGAGGACATCATTCTACGACGGGAAGGGGGATATGTGACATAGAGTCTTACAATTCCCCCTGCAAAATCCAAAATTTCAGAATTTGTTTCTTTTCCGATCCGATTTCGCAATAGTGAAAGAAAAACATTCTTTTTTAAATTTGCCAATAAATACGATAAGAAAACTAGCTTTTCAAATTCAACTAGCTTTTGTGACCTCAGTACACTTTATGAAAAAAAAACCTCTTATCAAGATGATGACCAAAGTCGTGACTTTGGAATCAACTCTGGTTGATTCTGTAAGAGGATAGTGTCTTATCAGATTGAAAAATACCAGTTGTATTGTAGAGGCGTGATATCCTCTTTAGGGAAAGTCAATCTGCACGATAGAACAGGATATATGCAAGAGGAAAGATCTTTCGATTTTGCAGGGAGAATTGTAGGGCTTTATATCACAGAGGTGGTCACTTTTACCAAAAGGCAGGATATAATTTATCCTTTTGATGAGTTCACTACTGTTTACAGAGGCTAGGTCAAGTAATGTTGGTTGCTGGTTTGGGCGAAAACGTGGGGGTTAGTTGATTGCTTTGAAAGCAGAGAGATTATGAATATAATCAATAAAGGGACTGATGGTTGACGAACTACAAGTAACTGGGTTATACATAAATCCTTCATTCCACAAGAGATTAGGAAAACTGAAGTCACCTCATAGAAGGAAATCACCTTTGAAATTTTCTGTGGCTTTGCAGAACATATTTGAGAGTACATACTCAGCATTGTTGGAGGAGTAACTGGGTTATACATAAATCCTTCATTCCACAAGAGATTAGGAAAACTGAAGTCACCTCATAGAAGGAAATCACCTTTGAAATTTTCTGTGGCTTTGCAGAACATATTTGAGAGTACATACTCAGCATTGTTGGAGGAGGGAGCTGAGGGACTACGGTATACACATCAATTCCTGTTTTGACTTAAGTCTTCGCCTTGGTCTGTGATTTCAAATATAATGGTCTCCACGGATGGCAAGCTAGATTATATTTAAAGTTTCCAGACAATATACTCTGCTTTTACACAAGCTTGGACTCCAAGCTTGCATTCCCATGAGGAGAGGTTAGAGAGGATTTGGTAACCGGGCAACTGAATATGCGTATCTTCTAATCTACTCTTTCTATTCTTATTACATACTTCGGTAAGTTAGAACTAGATCATGATCTTTACGATCGATTAGACTTTTTAATTATTTTTTTTTTTAGTAATGGGAATGGCAGCTGCCTAAAAATTGAAAGTTCTTAAACCGAACTGGCCAGACATGACAACAAACGACAAAGAGAGATAAAACTCGACAAAGAAGAAACCTCAAACGATACTGCGGGCAGTAGAGGGAAAGAGATGAAAGACTAAAATAACACGAATTTTTCGCCTGTATCTAAACTAGTTGTCCTTAGTACAAGATAAAAAGAAAAAACACTAAACTAAAAATAAATAACCGCCACCAATAATAAGAAATACAATTGTCGCTACTGATCCACGTAGGGAAATGAAGCTATTAGAGTTACTTCAATGAGGAGATCAAAGCAACTGAGGAAAAACAATGAAAATTGAAACTAAGTTAACTATTCTGTTGCGAAATAATCCTTTTGTTAGCTAATATCGAAGCAACTCCTTCTGGTCCAGTGGGTAATCTTGTCTCCTGGTGATTATGCAAAATTCTAATTTCTTTATTGACTATTGGTTCATTTTTCAAAAGACAATCATAAATTGGGTCACTATTTAAATTCCCCGTGTCGCTATTTACTCAAAAATTAGCAAACATATTTTTTAAATTTCTATAACATCCCTCAGCCACTGACAAAAACCCCTATCATTACAAATAGCTATAGCCTCATCAAATCGTATAAAATGTTCAGGATGTTAGAATATATGTTCAGCCAGAGCCGAAAACAAAAGGTTCAGGAGGCTTTCTTAATTGTAGGTTGTTTTTTTTTCTATAGAGTTGCAATGTTCAATAAATATTTCAATTAATTGTTGGTGAGTTCTACCAATATAAAACTTTCCGAAAGAACAAGGAATTTTATGCTCCCCACTAACTAAATCTCCCCGGTTTAAATCCTTCCCTGAATTAAGGAAACTACCTAATGGTCTCATTGATTGAAAACCAGTGTAAATATTGTGTTTACACACATTTCGTTTAAGCATCTCCTCCAAAATAGGTACATAAGGCAAAGAAATGAAACTTTTCGGCATATTTGATTCTCTACACTGTGAAACTCCAATAACCCTTTTGTTATGTTTAATGCGTCTATTCCTTATTATTTTATCAATAAATTTAATTGGTTAACTAATACAATATAAAATATCCATCAAATACAACAATTAAGAATCTAAAAACTCCTGGGAACAAGTTCTGAATACTGTGTCCACCAGTGCAATCAGAGCCCATTCAAATGCCTATCATTGTGTGTAGGCCTTCTGTATATTCAGAACAGTAAATGGAAATCACATTTAATCAATAGGTGATCCAAAAAAGGTAGGTTGTCACTTTCCTGACACTCCACTGTAAATTTTGCATTTTTATCAAAACTATTTAAATGTTTATGTAAATGGACTAAGAACTCTAGACCTTGTTTCCAAATGCAAACTGCATCGTCCATGAATCTGCCCCAGAAACAAGGGGAAAGCCTAAGACTGTGTATAGTGGATGAGTCCATGAAGATATTTACCAGCAATGGAGAGGGAGTTGCCCTCATAGCCAAACCAAACATCTGTTTATTGAATTCACTTCTAAAAACAAAATAAAGAGAATATTCATTTGCAAGGACAACCAACTTCATAATTACTTCAATCTCCAAACTAGCCATGGTCACATCTTGTATAAAATCAAAGTACTTTTGTAATTCAATCCTTAATATATCTTTACACTTTTTCACGTTGCGATTCGAACACATGGAAACTACATCAAAACCACTGAGAAATGAATTTTCCTCCAATGAAAACTATAAGGTTTTTCAACTTTTTAGTGAGATCGGTGAAATTTTTTAAATATGATTTTTGTGTTCCTAAGAATTGACGCAACGCCACCAACAACCACTTTCCTAATTTTGCCACAGGGGATGCGTAAATTCATACAATGAGACGGAGTGGGAGTCCCGTCTTATGAATGTTGGGTAGACCATACACCTTGGGTGTGGAACAACCTCTTGGATAAAATTTATATTAAAATTATGGGGTATGTGTGTAAATTATTTTTCAGTGACTCCAATTCCTTTCTTATCAACTTTACATATTTATCTGTAGGATCAAAATCCAGTTTTTTGTAAGTAAAGTATCCGATAGTATCGGATACAATTGTATCTATTTTACGGTCAGAATCATCAGTGTCCATAATTACAATTATGTTGCCTTTGTCTGCCTTAGTGATAGTAAGGACCTTATCCTTTTTCAAATCAGAAAGTAATTCAATATCATTTTTAGGGATAATTTAATCCCGGCAATGTCGGCAATATGTATACATATATATATATATATATATATATATATATATATATATATATATATATATATATATATATATATATATATATATATATATATATCTATATATATAAAAATAAGTTGTCTGTCTGTGTGTCTGTCTGTGGATCAGGTGACGTCATGTTTCTGTGTTGACTGACGTCATGAAATTAGTTGTCGTCATTTTTGCTTTGACGGTGACGTCATCCAAGATATTTAAGAGATATGTTCACGTAGAAATCTATTAATGTTTAAGTTTACAATGACTGATGAACTTACCATGGCAAAAGCCGATGAAGATGCTCAAAGAGTCTATGCCAAAAAACTTGCTGCTGATAGAGAAAGTCAGAAAAGAAAGCGTGCCGAGGAACTACCAGAGCAACGCGAAAGCAGACTTGCTGCTAAAAGAGAAAGTGAAAAAAGAAGGCGTGCCGAGGAATCAAAAGAACAGCAAGGAAACAGGTTTGAGGCTGATAGAGAAAGAAAGAACAGAAAGCGTGCCGAGGAATCAAAAGAACAGCAAGGAAACAGGCCTGAGGCTGATAGAGAAAGAAAGAACAGAAAGCGTGCCGAGGAACTACCAGAGCAACACGGAAGCAGACTTGCTGCTAAAAGAGAAAGTGAAAAAAGAAGGCGTGCCGAGGAATTACAAGAACAGCAAGAAATCAGGCTTGCTGCTGATAGAGAAAGTAAGAAAAGAAAGCGTGCCGAGGAATCACAAGAACAGCAAGAAATCAGGCTTGCTGCTGATAGAGAAAGTAAGAAAAGAAAGCGTGCCGAGGAATCAGAGCAACCTGAAAGTTATCGCCTGGCATTCAGGTACAACCCAGTCGATGATTATAGCTTGAGTAGATGTGTTCAAATCGGGACAATGTCTAAAATTTGTCCCTATTGCAAGGCCTTGAAATTCAATGGTGAAACAATGGGAATGTGTTGCGTCTCAGGAAAAGTTAAACTTCCTCTATTGGCTACACCACCAGAGCCATTGAAGACTTTCCTTACTGGAACTACGTCAGAATCTAAGCGTCTTTTGTCAAAAATCAGAAAATACAACTCATGTTTCCAAATGGAGTCGTTTAGGGCCCAAATCGAAAATCCAGATCAATTTATGTCTACTTTCAAAGTAAAAGGGCAAATTTATCATAAAGCAGGGTCCCTTCTACCATTCTCAGGCGAGAATCATAAATTTTTACATTTGTACTTCATCAGTGATAGAAATTCTGAAATGAATGCACGTTGCGAAATTTCTCCCAACGTTGAAAGGACAATCGTTTCCCAATTGCAACATCTTTTCCACGAAAATAATAATTTAGTGCGTCTGTTCAAAACAGCCATCGATTTGATGCCTACTGATACGCATAAAATTGTTATTTCCGCTGACAAAACGCCTCCTGGCCAACATGTGCGTAGATACAATGCTCCGACTATCGACGAAGTGGCAATCGTTATGGTCGGTGATCAGTTTTTACCTCGAGATATTATTCTTCATAAGCGAAACGCTCAGTTGTTAAGAATTGCTGAAACTCATCGATGCTACGATGCCCTACAATATCCTATCATTTTTTGGGATGGAGCCGACGGCTATCACTTTAATATTAAATTGATGAATCCAGCCACTAACAAAGAAATGAATAAGAAATGCAGTGCAATGCATTATTATTCCTATAGACTAATGATTCGGCAGGATGAAGAAAATTATATTTTAAAATGCCGTGAATTGTTTCACCAATTCGTCGTTGATATGTATGCTAAAATTGAATCAGAACGTTTGCTATATATCCGCCTGAATCAGACCAAGCTCTGCTCTGGACAATACATTCATTTGCTAGATACAGTTGTGAATGACGGTAATACCACAAACGTTGGAAGATTAACAATTTTACCTTCGTCATATGCTGGCAGTCCCCGTCATATGCATGAATATGCTCAAGATGCTATTGCGTATGTTCGTCTCTATGGTCGTCTAGATTTATTTATTACATTTACATGTAATCAATCTTGGGACGAGATACTGCAGCTTTTACTTCAAGGACAATCGGCGGTTCATAGGCATGACATTACGGCCCGTGTCTTTCGGCAAAAGTTGAAATCACTGATAAACTACGTTGTAAAACTTGAAGTGATTGGGTCAGTGCGATGCTGGATGTACTCAGTGGAATGGCAAAAACGAGGTTTGCCACACGCACATATTCTAATCTGGCTACATAAAAAAATTACTTCGAACGAAATTGATGATGTGATTTCCGCTGAAATACCTGATAAAAATGTCGATAAGGGGTTACATGATATTATTGTAAAAAATATGATACATGGACCTTGCGGTGCACTGAACGAAAATTCACCATGCATGGCCAGGTTTCATTTCCGATACAATTCTTTCATTTCCGATACATGAACGTAGTCCAGCTGTTGTTCACTTAGCGGTACATTTACAGAATGGTCAACGTGTTTATTTCACGGAAACCAACGTGCAACAAAGAGTCCTGAATCCACCGGATACAACATTAACAGCTTTTTTTTCGCTTTGCAAAAATTATTCTTTTGCAAAAAAACTGCTGTATACTGAAGTGCCTTCGTATTACACGTGGAATACTAAAAATAAAGTATTTGAACGTCGAAAACAGGGTTAGTCAGTCGACGGCCAACCTACCATCTTCAAAGATACCACGATAGGAAGACTCTACACCGTTCACCCCAATCAACATGAATGCTTCTTTCTACGCCTGCTTTTGGTGAATGTACCCGGTCCGACATCCTTTGAGTATTTGAGGACTGTAAATGGTACTATACATGACACTTACCGTAGTGCATGCCAAGCTCTGAATTTATTGGAGAATGACCAACACTGTGATAACTGTATCAATGACGTGTGCGAAACGTCAACCCCAAGTCAAATTCGTGCATTGTTTGGCATCATTTTAACAACTTGCTCTCCATCAGCTCCTACAGAGCTATGGGAAAAATATAAGTCAAAAATGTTCGAAGATATACTCCATCGAAAACAGTTAGAGACGTCAGATATGACTTTTGATTTTACATCAGAAATTTATAACTACACTGTAGTTGTTATAGAAGATTTGTGCGTACATATGGCAAACAAACCTCTTCAGGATTTGGGAATGCCTTCACCTAACCGTATCGCTGCTGTTTCGACATGTGTAGAATTGGATCGTGAACAAAGTTACAGTACGAGTGATCTATTGTCGTATGTACAAAATAACATTTCCAAGTTAACGTCGGAACAAAAAGACATTTATGATACGATAATGCATTGTGTCGATAACAACGTTGGAGAAATTTTCTTTTTGGATGCGCCAGGAGGTACTGGTAAAACGTTTGTGATAAAACTGATTCTGGCATCAATTCGATCAAAAAATGATATAGCGTTGGCAATTGCTTCGTCCGGAATAGCCGCAACATTGCTGCCTGGTGGAAGAACTGCTCATTCCGCTTTGAATTGCCTCTGAACTTGCATTCTACAGAAACTCCCACGTGCAATATTTCCAAATCATCTGGGATGGGTAAATTATTGCAGCAATGCAAACTTATTATTTGGGATGAGTGCACAATGGCACACAAAAAATCGCTCGAGGCTCTGGATCAATGCTTGAAAGATTTGCGAGGGAAGTCGAAACCCTTTGGCAGCACATTAATATTGCTTGCGGGAGATTTCAGGCAAACATTACCTATAATACCTAGATCAACTCCTGCAGACGAAATGAATGCTTGCCTGAAAAATTCTAATTTATGGACACACGTAAAAACATTAAAATTAACTACAAATATGCGTGTCCGATTGCAAAACGATGACTCTGGTCAAACATTTTCAGATCAATTGCTGGTAATGGGAAACGGAAAGCTCCCAGTAGACTCAATTTCAGGACGTATACAACTACCTGCTGATTTCTTTAATTTAGTGACGTCCAAAAATGAATTGATCGAAAAAGTATTTCCGAATATTCTAAAAAATTATAAAAACAATAAATGGCTAAGTGAAAGAGCGATTCTCGCACCCAAAAATATAGACGTCCACGAAATCAACAATATTGTTTTGACCAAGATTCGAGACCAGGCAGTCCTTTACAAGTCAGTCGACACAGTTTTGGAACCAAATGAAGCGGTTAATTATCCATCTGAATTTTTAAATTCCATAGATCTTTCAGGGTTTCCACCACACGTGCTACAACTAAAAATAGGCGTACCAATAATACTTTTAAGAAATATAAACCCACCAAAGCTTTGCAATGGCACTCGACTTGCCGTAAAAAAAAAACAATGGAAAACCTAATAGAGGCCACAATCTTGACAGGGCCTTTTGAGGGTGAGGCTGTTCTTATTCCTCGCATTCCCATGATTCCAACGGATCTGCCTTTTCAATTTAAAAGATTGCAATTCCCAATTCGATTAGCATTTGCAATCACCATTAACAAAGCTCAAGGTCAATCATTAGAAAAATGTGGTATAGATCTTAATACTGATTGTCTTTCCCATTGACAATTGTACGTTGCATGTTCGAGGGTCGGTAAACCTGACAATCTATTTATATGCAGCGACAATTGGACAGCGAAGAATGTTGTATATTCGCAAGTTTTACGCAGTTAATTTGTACTTTGGAACCAAATGAAGCGGTTAATTATCCATCTGAATTTTTAAATTCCATAGATCCTTCAGGGTTTCCACCACACGTGCTACAACTAAAAATAGGCGTACCAATAATACTTTTAAGAAATATTAACCCACCAAAGCTTTGCAATGGCACGTGACTTGCCGTAAAAAAAACAATGGAAAACCTAATAGAGGCCACAATCTTGACAGGGCCTTATGAGGGTGAGGCTGTTCTGATTCCTCGCATTCCCATGATTCCAACGGATCTGCTTTTTCAATTTAAAAGATTGCAATTCCCAATTCGATTAGCATTTGCAACCACCATCAACAAAGCTCAAGGGCAATCACTAGAAAAATGCGGTATAGATCTTAATACAGATTGCTTTACCAATGTACAATTGTATGTTGCATCTTTGAGGGTCGGTAAACCTGACAATCTATTTATACGCACAGACAATGGGACAGCGAAGACTGTTGTATATTCACAAGTTTTACGTTGTTAATTTGTATTGTATCTATCTATCTATCTATCTATATAAAAACGAGTTGTGTGTATGCATACAAAACTAAATACAACTTTTTTTATAAATGTTTTCTGCTTGCTTATTTAGTTCTTCTATGTATGCATGTTTGTTTTTTTGTAAACAGAGGGTTTGTTATGACGTCATTACAAGTATATAAGGCTTTGTATATGACGTCATTATAAGATGACGTTACAACCTGGGACACTGGGACACAAATGATGACTGGGACACCGGGAATATAAATGACGACCGGGACACTCAAAGAGAAATTAGAGACCGGGACACCGGGACACAAATGACAACCGGGACACAGGGAATATAAATAACGACTGGGACACTCAAAGAGAAATTACAGACCGGGACATCGGGACACAAATGACGACCGGGACACAGGGAATATAAATGACGACCGGGACACAGGGACAGAACTACAATGGGTACGCCGGGGGGGCACAGGGGGAATATATAAATGATGAAAGAGACACAATATTCAATTAGAAATCACCATCAACAAAGCTCAAGGGCAATCATTAGAAAAATATGGTATAGATCTGAATACGGATTGTTTTTCCATAGGACAATTATATGTTGCATGTGCAAGAGTCAGTAAACCTGACAATCTATTACACAACTACAATAGCGCGTAACTAATACGGCGCGTAACGACTTACGCGCGCGGGGAGGGGGGTTTTTGGGGGGGGGACGTGCGAAGCGCCGCACCAACAGCTAGTATCTTATAGAAATAGGCATAACACTACTGCTAAAAGAACCTGAACCCACTACGTGATCAATCCATGACGTACGGCCTGACGGGCTCAAATATATAAAACTATGTAGAGTGACTTCATCAGAACAAACCAAATCATTTTTAGCTATCATTGCCTTCAGCTCGCGGTTGAAAATAGTTTCTGTAGTGTACTTAGCATTAAAATCACCCAGGAAACAAACATAAATATATTTATCAGATAAAAACGATACTTGCTTACCTAAGTACAGGGAGAATTCATGCAAATTTTCACTTGAGCAAACTGACATATAAACATTAACAAGTATATTAGTAACTACACCAGCATAAATAGACTGTGGCACTGTTGCAGAATCAATACATATCTGGTATAACAAGGTAAAATGCTGGTAGTGTAAGTCATACCCGTGTTGGAGATATTCTGTAGATATGCCATCGATACCAGGGGCTTTCAGGCACTTTAACTAGCGGATAGTACACTTTACATCTGAAGGAGCAATTACAAAAGCGCTTCTTTTTTTAGAAGGGGCTGTAATTTACATTTCAAACTAGTTTCATTGTCACTTTTCAGCTTAAAATTTTTAGATTTAAAGACACCACGGTAATGCTTAAACCACTCTTCCTCACTTATGTTTGAGGACGGTCGACTTTCCGATCCGATTTTTTAATACACTTCCACATGTGGTTTGGATCATTGATCGCTTCCTTAGATACTTCGTCAGCATTCTCCATCTTTGTTCTGTTAACCAACATACTGTATTTCTTCTTGGTTCTTCGGAAAAGATTAAACAGGGTCATACTTCTAGGCTTATTTGAGTCGAGTCAAATGCCATACCAAAACTTGGCTCGCCATCTAGCAATTTTGGGTTTAGGGCAGGTATCCCACCCCAGTTTGCGGGTGCCTTTTCTACTTTTGCACTTTGGTACAGCAGCGGTCTCTCCAACTTCCATTGTATGAATATTCTCCCAACAATAAACATCCAAGGCTATTTGGTTTTTACTTCCATGTAGCAACAAATGATACGGTACTTTAATTTTGTTTAGATTACTATCAGATGTAGCAGCGTACATCTCTCTGTTTATTTTCGACCACTCCGACTTAGTATAGAATTTTCCACTTTCGGGGGTAGGGGCCACTGGCTTGAATAGAAATTTGAAACTTAGGCCAAGATGGTCACTCACTGTGAGTTCTGATTCTACTAGAACTCATCCTGACAGTCTTACGTTGGTTAAAACATGGTCGATATTACTAGTCGAGCCTAATTTATCAATAAAAGACAATTTCTGACTTTTCATATATGTAGACACATCCTAAGGTAAGCTGGCGAGAAGTATATCAATTAATTTACTGTTTGGGTTGCATTGAAAATCGTCACAAATCACGTGGCGCCTGTTGTTATGTTTATGGGTGAGTCTACTTAAGCGGTTACACGCTTCTGAGAACCTTTTCTCCGATTGTTCACTCTTATGGTATGCCGGTAAGTAGACATTAATTAAGAAAAATCCAGATGTTCATGGGAATTCTACTGATAGATAATAATTACAAGATCAAAGCAAATTATTTTGGACCTTACTGATCCCTTTACTACCCCCGATAAAGTTTACAAGCAATAAAACCTACCATTAAAATTGTAATTATTATAATTATTCGCGATTATTATAATATTTCTGGCTTTTTCGTTTTTCTCCATAGCTACAGGATAAATCAAAGGTGTCACTTAAAACTAAGTTTTCAGAATGATTTCTAGCTGAGAGGCTGCCCTCTGGTCAAGCAACCACAAAACAGTGTCAATTAAAGGACACACCCTTCCAGCCGGGAAATCTTCTTGATTTTGCAGAATCCTCGCCACCATGTCAGATTTTGAGTCTCCAGCCAAAGCAAAGACACACAGCTTGGCAGCATTAAGCAGAGGAAACATAAAAGCGACTCTACATGGTTGTTTTTTAGGAGAGTCTTCAATAGGAGCAACAATTCTTTCGTGTTCTTCTAGCAGTGGATGATCTGGAAACTGTGAACAGGTGTGTCCATCCGGACCCATCCCTAAAAGCAGAATATCAAATACAGGAACTTAATCATTGAAATTTTTTCTTAGTTTCTCCTCCTAATCAATAGCAGCATTACTGGGGGTCAGTGAGGTGTCAACAGGAACAAACTGCTTCTCATCAATAATAAGAATCGCAAGCAGTTTTCGTTTGTACGTCCCAAACGTCGATTCATAATGATAAACGGGAACTATCCCTTCGTCACAGAAGAAAAATTTCCATTTGGTCAGATCTAATTTAGCTTCTCTTCTTAAGAGGCCAGTGCATAAGAAATCGACCATTGATCCGCCTGATAGCCCAACAGTAAATGTATTTTTTTCTGCTATGACGGACTCAGCAGTTGAAACCAATATCTCTAGAAGTCGTTCGGAAACCCTTTGGCTATCTTTGACAACTTCAATTTTTCGTACATTTTGAAAATTTTAACACATTTTAACACGTGCTGATAGAAACGTCTTTGAATGCTAATTTGTCTGTTTTTGATGTAATTGAATGGAGCTTCCAGAATTTCTTCTCTATGCTCCAAATTAGCCTATTATTAACGGTAATTGGCTAATTTGTCTATTACTGTGAATTTCAAATCCTCTTTTCTTCTTCAATATTTTTTTTTGCATGTTTGAACTTTTTTTCTTACCAAAACACAATTGAATGTTCGATGCACTATTTAATGCTTGGTATATTTTTGGATCTGAATCTTTGGCAGCAACATAACAAAGAATGAAATTTAGCCTTCAGTAACCAAAAATTTAAAAACGTATCAAAAAAATACACCAATCGATCGTGGCTGCAGTGATAGCTGCAGCCTAGTAAAAGCCGAAAACATCGCATAGTAAACAAAACAAATAAAATCAACAAAACATCACATAGTAAAAAAAACAAATAAAAATTAGTTTCATGATAGCTGCTAAGGGTTTGTTTTACTATTTACGGGCACATATAAAGTAATTTCATTGTCCAAAATATTTTTGACCACACGTAAATCTTCCATCGTGTTTCGATTAAGATCCAATAGATCCAATTGTTTTTTTTACTATGTGATGTTTTGTTGATTTTATTTGTTTTGTTTACTATGCGATGTTTTCGGCTTTTACTAGGCTGCAGCTATCACTGCAGCCACGATCGATTGGTGTATTTTTTTGATACGTTTTTAAATTTTTGGTTACTGAAGGCTAAATTTCATTCTTTGTTATGTTGCTGCCAAAGATTCAGATCCAAAAATATACCAAGCATTAAATAGTGCATTGAACATTCAATTGTGTTTTGGTAAGAAAAAAAGTTCAAACATGCAAAAAAAAATATTGAAGAAGAAAAGAGGATTTGAAATTCACAGTAATAGACAAATTAGCCAATTACCGTTAATAATAGGCTAATTTGAAGCATAGAGAAGAAATTCTGGAAGCTCCATTCAATTACATCAAAAACAGACAAATTAGCATTCAAAGACGTTTCTATCAGCACGTGTTAAAATGTGTTAAAATTTTCAAAATGTACGAAAAATTGAAATTGTCAAAGATAGCCAAAGGGTTTCCGAACGACTTCTAGAGATATTGGTTTCAACTGCTGAGTCCGTCATAGCAGAAAAAAATACATTTACTGTTGGGCTATCAGGCGGATCAATGGTCGATTTCTTATGCACTGGCCTCTTAAGAAGAGAAGCTAAATTAGATCTGACCAAATGGAAATTTTTCTTCTGTGACGAAGGGATAGTTCCCGTTTATCATTATGAATCGACGTTTGGGACGTACAAACGAAAACTGCTTGCGATTCTTATTATTGATGAGAAGCAGTTTGTTCCTGTTGACACCTCACTAACCCCTGCTATTGATTAGGAGGAGAAACTAAGAAAAAATTTCAATGACTAAGTTCCTGTATTTGATATTCTGCTTTTAGGGATGGGTCCGGATGAACACACCTGTTCACAGTTTCCAGATCATCCACTGCTAGAAGAACACGAAAGAATTGTTGCTCCAATTGAAGACTCTCCTAAAAAGCAACCATGTAGAGTCGCTTTTATGTTTCCTCTGCTTAATGCTGCCAAGCTGTGTGTCTTTGCTTTGGCTGGAGACTCAAAATCTGACATGGTGGCGAGGATTCTGCAAAATCAAGAAGATTTCCCGGCTGGAAGGGTGTGTCCTTTAATTGACACTGTTTTGTGGTTGCTTGACCAGAGGGCAGCCTCTCAGCTAGAAATCATTCTGAAAACTTAGTTTTAAGTGACACCTTTGATTTATCCTGTAGCTATGGAGAAAAACGAAAAAGCCAGAAATATTATAATAATCGCGAATAATTATAATAATTACAATTTTAATAGTAGGTTTTATTGCTTGTAAACTTTATCGGGGGTAGTAAAGGGATCAGTAAGGTCCAAAATAATTTGCTTTGATCTTGTAATTATTATCTATCAGTAGAATTCCCATGAACATCTGGATTTTTCTTAATTAATGTCTACTTACCGGCATACCATAAGAGTGAACAATCGGAGAAAAGGTTCTCAGAAGCGTGTAACCGCTTAAGTAGACTCACCCATAAACATAACAACAGGCGCCACGTGATTTGTGACGATTTTCAATGCAACCCAAACAGTAAATTAATTGATATACTTCTCGCCAGCTTACCTTAGGATGTGTCTACATATATGAAAAGTCAGAAATTGTCTTTTATTGATAAATTAGGCTCGACTAGTAATATCGACCATGTTTTAACCAACGTAAGACTGTCAGGATGAGTTCTAGTAGAATCAGAACTCACAGTGAGTGACCATCTTGGCCTAAGTTTCAAATTTCTATTCAAGCCAGTGGCCCCTACCCCCGAAAGTGGAAAATTCTATACTAAGTCGGAGTGGTCGAAAATAAACAGAGAGATGTACGCTGCTACATCTGATAGTAATCTAAACAAAATTAAAGTACCGTATCATTTGTTGCTACATGGAAGTAAAAACCAAATAGCCTTGGATGTTTATTGTTGGGAGAATATTCATGCAATGGAAGTTGGAGAGACCGCTGCTGTACCAAAGTGCAAAAGTAGAAAAGGCACCCGCAAACTGGGGTGGGATACCTGCCCTAAACCCAAAATTGCTAGATGGCGAGCCAAGTTTTGGTATGGCATTTGACTCGACTCAAATAAGCCTAGAAGTATGACCCTGTTTAATCTTTTCCGAAGAACCAAGAAGAAATACAGTATGTTGGTTAACAGAACAAAGATGGAGAATGCTGACGAAGTATCTAAGGAAGCGATCAATGATCCAAACCACATGTGGAAGTGTATTAAAAAATCGGATCGGAAAGTCGACCGTCCTCAAACATAAGTGAGGAAGAGTGGTTTAAGCATTACCGTGGTGTCTTTAAATCTAAGAATTTAAAGCTGAAAAGTGACAATGAAACTAGTTTGAAATGTAAATTACAGCCCCTTCTAAAAAAAGAAGCGCTTTTGTAATTGCTCCTTCAGATGTAAAGTGTACTATCCGCTAGTTAAAGTGCCTGAAAGCCCCTGGTATCGATGGCATATCTACAGAATATCTCCAACACGGGTATGACTTACACTACCAGCATTTTACCTTGTTATACCAGATATGTATTGATTCTGCAACAGTGCCACAGTCTATTTATGCTGGTGTAGTTACTAATATACTTGTTAATGTTTATATGTCAGTTTGCTCAAGTGAAAATTTGCATGAATTCTCCCTGTACTTAGGTAAGCAAGTATCGTTTTTATCTGATAAATATATTTATGTTTGTTTCCTGGGTGATTTTAATGCTAAGTACACTACAGAAACTATTTTCAACCGCGAGCTGAAGGCAGTGATAGCTAAAAATGATTTGGTTTGTTCTGATGAAGTCACTCTACATAGTTTTATGTATTTGAGCCCGTCAGGCCGTACGTCATGGATTGATCACGTAGTGGGTTCAGGTTCTTTTAGCAGTAGTGTTATGCCTATTTCTATAAGATACTAGCTGTTGGTGCGGCGCTTCGCACGCCCCCCCCCAAAAAACCCCCCTCCCCGCGCGCGTAAGTCGTTACGCGCCGTATTAGTTACGCGCTATTGTAGTTGTGTAATAGATTGTCAGGTTTACTGACTCTTGCACATGCAACATATAATTGTCCTATGGAAAAACAATCCGTATTCAGATCTATACCATATTTTTCTAATGATTGCCCTTGAGCTTTGTTGATGGTGATTTCTAATTGAATATTGTGTCTCTTTCATCATTTATATATTCCCCCTGTGCCCCCCCGGCGTACCCATTGTAGTTCTGTCCCTGTGTCCCGGTCGTCATTTATATTCCCTGTGTCCCGGTCGTCATTTGTGTCCTGATGTCCCGGTCTGTAATTTCTCTTTGAGTGTCCCAGTCGTTATTTATATTCCCTGTGTCCCGGTTGTCATTTGTGTCCCGGTGTCCCGGTCTCTAATTTCTTTTTGAGTGTCCCGGTCGTCATTTATATTCCCGGTGTCCCAGTCATCATTTGTGTCCCAGTGTCCCAGGTTGTAACGTCATCTTATAATGACGTCATATACAAAGCCTTATATACTTGTAATGACTCCATAACAAACCCTCTGTTTACAAAAAAACAAACATGCATACATAGAAGAACTAAATAAGCAAGCAGAAAACATTTATAAAAAAAAGTTGTATTTAGTTTTGTATGTTTGACGACTGATGTCATTATAAGGATTGCGCATTATGACATCAATATATGTATTTAGTATGTTTTTATATGACGTCGTTATAAGTTGACGTCATTATAAGTATATAAGGCTTTGTAAATGACGTCATTATAAGTATATAAGGCTTGCGATTCAAAGAGAATATTTAGTATAAATCCTACAATGACAGAAGAAACAGCCGAGGAATCAAATCGTGCGAAAAATTTTAGTATAAATCCTACAATTTCAGAAGAAACAGCCGAGGAAGCGGATCAAAGAGATAATACCAAAAGGCTTGCGGCTAAAAGAGAAAGTAAGAAAAGAAAGTGTGCCAAGGAATCACAAAAACAACGTGAAAACAGGCTTGCGGCTCAAAGAGAAATTGCCAAAAAAATCGTGCCGTCACAAAAGCACCGTGAAAACAGGCTTGCGGCTCAAAGAGAAATTACCAAAAGAAAGCGTGCCGAGGAATCACAAGAGCAACGTGAAAACAGGATTGCGGCTCTAAGAGAAATTACCGAAAAAAATCATGCCGAGGAATCACAAGAACAACTTGAAAACAGGCTTGCGGCTCAAAGAGATAATGCCAAAAGAAAGCGTGCCGATGAATAACAAGAGCAACGTGAAAATTATCGCCTGACATTCAGGTACAGCCAAGTCGATGATTATAGCTTGAGTAGATGTGTTCAAATCGGGACTATGTCTAAAATTTGTCCCTATTGCAAGGCCTTGAAATTTAATGGTGAAACAATGGGAATGGGTTACAACTCAGGAAAAGTTAAGCTTCCTCAACTGGCTGCACCACCAGAGCCATTGAAGACTTTGCTTACTGGAACTACGTCAGAATCTAAGCGTTTTTTATTAAACATCAGGAAATATAATTCATGTTTCCAAATGACGTCGTTTGGTGCCCAAATCGAAAATCAAGATCAATTTATACGTACTTTCAAAGTTAGAGGGCAAATTTATCATAGAGTGGTGTCCCTTCTACCATTCTCAGGTGAGAATCATAAATTTTTACAACTGTGCTTCATCAGTGACAGCAATTCTGAATTGAATGCACGTTGCGAATTTTCTCCCGACGTTGAAAGGACTTTTGTTTCCCAATTGCAACATCTTTTCCACGAAAATAATGATTTAGTGAACCTGTTCAAAACAGCAATCGATTTGATGCCTACTGATACGCATAAAATTGTTATTTCCGCTGACAAAACGCCTACTGGCGAATATGTGCGTAGATATATTGCTCCAACTATAGACGATCGTTATGGTCGGTGATCAGTTTTTACCTCGAGATATTATTTTTCATAAGCGAAACGCTCAGTTTGTATGAATTGCTAAAACTCATTGATGCTACGATGCCTTACAATATCCTATCATTTTTTGGGATGGAGCCGAAGGCTATCACTTTAATAATAAATTGATATATCCATCCACTAACAAACAAATGGATAAGAAATGCAGCGCAATGAGTTATTATTCCTATAGACTAATGATTTTTCACAATGAAGATAATTATATTTTAAAATGCCGTCTGTTGTTTCACCAATACATCTTTGATATGTATGCAAAGATTGAATCCTAACGTTTGCGATTTATCCGTCTGAATCAGACAAAGCTCCGCTCTGAACAATATATACATTTGCGAGATGCAGTTGTAAATGACGGTAATATCACTAACGTTGGAAGATTTAAGATGCTATTCTGTATGTTCGTCTCTATGGTCGTCCAGATTTATTTATTACATTACATGTAATCAATCTTGGGACGAGATTCAGCAGCTTTTACTTCAAGGACAATGGGCGGTTCATAGAAATGACATTACGACCCGTGTCTTCTGGCAAAAATTGAAATCACTGATAAAAAAAAAGTAAAACTTAAAGTGTTTTGGTCAGTGCGATGCTGGATGTACTCAGTGGAATGGCAAAACGAGGATTGCCACACGCACATATACTAATCTGGCTACATGATAAAATTGCTTCTAATGAAACCGACGATGTGATTTCATCTGAGATACCTGAAGAAAATGTCAATAAGGGCTTATATGATATTGTGGTAAGAAATATGATACATGGACCTTGCGGTGCACTGAAGGAAAAATCACCATGCATGGCCAAAGGAAGGTGCACAAAGCAATGTCTTCGACTTTTAGTACCCAACACAATTACTGGCAATGATGGTTATCCATAATATAGAAGAACATCTCCTGAAGCTGGTGGTAAAAGAGCAATAATAAAGAAGCATAACGGTACCACCATCGAAGTAGATATCCAGTGGGTTGTTCCGTATTCACCTTTATTATCAAAAACATTTAATGCAAACATAAACGTTGAAGACTGTAACTCCGCAAAGGCAATCAAATACATGTGTAAATACGTCAACAAAGGCAGTGACATGGCAATTTTTTGCTTGCAGTCCGAAATCAGAGATATCGATGAAATCGAACAATATCAGGCTGGAAGATACATAAGCAGTAATGAAGTTGTTTGGCGAATTCCTTCATTTCCGATACATTAACGAAGTCCAGCTGTTGTTCACTTAGCGGTACATTTACAGAATGGTCAACGTGTTTATTTTTCGGAATCCAACGTGCAACAAAGAGCCCTGAATCCACCGGATACAACGTTAACTGCTTTCTTTTCGTTATGTCAAAATGATTCTTTTGCAAAAAAACTGCTGTATACTGAAGTGCCTTCGTATTACACATGGAATGCTAAAAATAAATCATTTGAACGTCAAAAACAGGGGTAAGTCAGTCGACGGCTAACCTACCATCTTCAAAGATACCACGATAGGAAGACTCTACACCATTCACCCCAATCAACATGAATGCTTCTTTCTCCGCCTGCTTTTAATGAATGTACCCGTTCCGCGGTCCTTTGAGTATTTGAGAACTGTAAAGGGTACTGTACATGACACTTACCGTAGTGCATGCCAAGCTATGAATTTATTGGAGAATGACCAATACTGGGATAATTGCATCAATGACGCGTGCGAAACGTTAACTTCAAGTCAAATTCGTGTATTGTTTGGAATCATACTAACAACTTGCTCTCCTTCAGCTCCTACAGAGTTATGGGAGAAATATAAATCGAAAATGGCTGAGAATATACTCCATCGAAAACAGTTAGAGACGTCAGATATGACTTTTGATTTTACATCAGAAATTTATAACTACACTTTAGTTGTTATAGAAGATTTGTGCGTACATATGGCAAACAAACCTCTTCAGGATTTGGGAATGCCTTCACCTAACCGTATCGCTGCTGTTTCAACATGTGTAGAATTGGATCGTGAACAAAGTTACAGTACGAGTGATCTATTGTCGTATGTACAAAATAACATTTCCAAGTTAACGTCGGAACAAAAAGACATTTATGATACGATAATGCATTGTGTCGATAACAATTTACATCAGAAGCTTATAACTACACTTTAGTTATTATTGAAGATTTGTGCTTATGTATGGCAAACAAACCTCTTCAGCATTTGGGAATGCCTTCACCTAATCGTAACGCTGCTGTTTCGACATGTGTAGACTTGGATCGTGAAAAAAGCTACGACACGAGTGATCTATTGTCGTATGTACAAAATAATATTTCTAAGTTAACGTCTAAGCAGAAAGACATTTATGTAAGATAATGCATTGTGTCAATAACAACGTTGGAGAAATCTACTTTTTGGATAAGCCAGGAGGTACTGGTAAAACGTTTGTGAAAAAGTTGATTCTGGCATCAATTCGATCAAAAAACAACATAGCGTCGTCCGGAATAGCCGCAACGTTGCTGTCTGGTGGAAGAACTGCTCATTCCGCTTTAAAATTGCCTCTGAATTTGCATTCTACAGAAACTCCCACGTGCAATATTTCCAAATCATTTGTGATGGGTAAAGTATTGCAGCAATGCAAACTGATTATTTGGGACGAGTGAACAATGGCACACAAAAATCGCTCGAGGCTCTGGAGCGATCATTGCGAGAATTGCGAGGAATTTTGAAACCCTTTGGCAGCACATTAATATTGCTTGCGGGAGATTTCAGGCAAACATTACCTATAATACCTAGATCAACCCCTGCATACAAAATGAATGCTTGCTTGAAAAATTCTAATTTATTGGCACACGTAAAGACATTAAAATTAACTATAAATATGCGTGTCCGATTACAAAACGATGACTCTGGTGAAATATTTCCAGATCAATTGCTGCAAATTGGAAATGGAAAGCTCCCAATAGACTCAATTTCAGGATGTATACAACTGCCTGCTGAAATCTGTAATTCAGTGACGTCCAAAAATGAATTGGTTGAAAAGGTATTTTCGAATATTCTAACCAATTATAAAAATCATAAATGGCTAAGTGAACGAGTGATTCTGGCAGCCAATAATAAAGACTTCCACGAAATGAACAATATTATTTTGACCAAGATTCGAGACCAGGCAGTCATTTACAAGTCAGTCGACACATTTCTGGAACTAAATGAAGCGGTTAATTATCCATCTTAATTTTTAAATTCCCTAGATATCCCAGGGTTTCTACCACACGTGCTACGACTAAAAATTGGCATACAAATAATACTGTTACGAATTATTAACCCACCAAAGTTTTGCAATGGCACGCGACTTGCCGTAAAAAAAAACAATGGAAAACGTCATAGAGGCAACAATCTTGACAGCGAAGAGTGTTGTATATTCGCAAGTTCTACGTAGTTAATTTATAGGGTATATGTATATCTATCTATCTATCTAGCTATAAAAGAATAAGTTTTATCTATGCATGTTTGTTTGTTTGTAAAAAGAGGGTTTGCATATGATGTCATTATAAGTATATAAGGCTTTGTATATGCACAGACAATGGGACAGCGAAGAATGTTGTATATTCGCAAGTTTTACGTAGTTAAAAACATATATCTATCTATATATATAAAAATAAGTTGTCTGTCTGTCTGTGGATCAGGTGACGTCATGTTTCTGTCTTGACTGACGTCATGAAATTAGTTGTCGTCATTTTTGCTTTGACGGTGACGTCATTCAAGATATTTAAGACATATGTTCACGTAGAAATCTATTAATGTTTAAGCTTACAATGACTGATGAACTAACAATGGCAAAAGCCGATGGAGATGCTCAAAGAGTCTATGCCAAAAAACTTGCTGCTGATAGAGAAAGTCAGAAAAGAAAGCGTGCCGAGGAATCAAAAGAACAGCAACGAAACAGGCTTGAGGCTGATAGAGAAAGAAAGAACAGAAAGCGTGCCGAGGAATCAAAAGAACAGCAAGGAAACAGGCTTGAGGCTAAAGAACGCAAAACCGCGCAGTTAGATGAAAATCCACCTGGAAAGCGAGAGTCAAAACATATCAAAACTGTAAATTATAGCGATGATGATTGGGTTTGGGATTTTGACTTGGATAAGGTCATCAATGCCTACCAGATTTAAGTTAAAAAACAAAGGTTCGGCGATATGTACTTCATAGTGACGCTGAAAAATAAAGAAGAAAAAAAAACTGAAAAAATGTAAAAAACTAAAAAAAACTAAAAAGAAAAAACACTCAAAGAGAAATTACAGACCGGGACACAAATGACGACCGACATAGAGGGAATATAAATGACGACCGGGAACCTCAAAGAAAAATTACAGACTGGGACACCCGGACACAAATCACGACCGGGAATATAAATGACGACCGGGACACAGGGACACAACTACAACGGGGACGCCGGGGGCACAGGCGGGATATATAATTGACGACTGAGACACAGGGATTGTTTGAATAGAAATTACAGACCGGGACTCCGGGACACAAATGACGACCGGGACACAGGGAATATAAATGACGACCGGGACACTCAAAGAGAAATTACAAACTGGGACACCAGGACACAAATGACGACCGGGACACAGGGAATACAAATGCTATTTATATGCACAGACAATGGGACAGCGAAGAATGTTGTATATTCGCATGTTTTACGTAGTTAAAAATATATATTTATATCTATCTCTATTCACAGGTGGGAAACAGGGACACAGCTACAATGGCGCGTAACTAATATGGCGCGTAACGACTTACGCGCGCGGGGGGGCTTGGGGGGCGCGAAGCGCCCCACCATATATATATATATATATATATATATATATATATATATATATATATATATATATATATATATATATATATATATATATATATATATATATATATATATATATATATATATATATATATATATATATCTGTATTCACAGATGGGACACAGGGACACAATTGCAATGGCGCGTAACTAATATGGTGCGTAACGACTTACGTGCGCGGGGGGGGGCTTGGAGGGGGGATGAAGCGTCTCTTCCAACTAGGTGTTGGTGTGGCGCGAAGCGCCACACCAACAGCTAGTTTGCATATATATAAATAGATGATATATTTGTTTCAGACCATTTCGCTTTTTTGTTTGAATTATCTTGTGCTATTCGTGCTGCGGATGCGTTGCGTGTAGACTGCCACCACCTGGTCCGCCTGCTGTGGAATGGGAGCGTGGGAATGGGTCTCAGCTTGTGGCGTATGGTGTGGAGATTGAGAGGTACATCCTTGCTCTGGATATAACTATTATATACCATTGTACTCTCCCTTACTGTACTAATCCTTCTCATACTAAAGGGTTATGGCCTCTTTATTACACATTGATTTCGATTCTTGTTGTTAGTGCATGTCATACTCTACCTCTCCGTCCGGGTTGTACTAACAGGAAAAGGGTGGGGTTGAATGTTTTTCCTGGTTGGAATACTCACGTTCGCCCTTATTATTTAGCTGCGACAAATGTCTAGCTTTTGTGGGTTGCTAATTGCAGACCTCTTGGAGGTGGGCTCGATTCTGCGAGAATTCTTCACAGTAGGTTCCGGAGTGCCATTCTGTGGTGCAAAAGGAATATGGAGAGTTTAAGGACATCGGTGCTAGCCAGTAGTTTGGGTTTACTTCATCTCCGTGATTTTTGGAAAAAAGTCGCTAGTTCTAAGAGTGCTGGTCCCCAAAAAATGTCAAACAAAGTCGGTTCAGCGACTGGTCCCAAGGACATTGTTGAGTTATGAAGGGATCATTACAGTGCTGTTTTCTCGTCAGTTGCTTCGGATCCCAAAGCAGCAAGGGAAAGGTCCTTCTCCAAACATTGGACTGATCCTGTTAAGCAGCTAATAACGGCAGAGTCTGTGGCACGGTCGTTGTCTGGGCTTTCGGGCAGCAAGTCTGGGTGACTTGATGGAATGACGGTAAATCACATTAAGCATGGTGGCCCATCCCTGATTTGTTTGTTGATACTTCTCTTCAATCGTTTCTTTAACCCTTGCTGTGTCCCAGATTCCCTTACTGAGGTTTGCGTGGTTCCTATTCCGAATTCAAATACAGGTGATATGGCATCGTTAAGCAATTACAGACCGATTGCTCTAGCGGGTGCCATCTCAGATCTTTTTGAAAAATGTCTATAATCTTTGATATCACCCCAGATTGATTCATCGCATTATCAATTTGTGTTCAAAGAAGGATCTTTGACGGAGTTCTGTGTGTTTATCTTTAAATCTGTAGTGCAGTGCTTATGGCTTTTTTTCTAGTCCTGTGGTTGGATGCTTCGTTTATGCAAAGGCGGCTGTCGACTGAGTGAACCTTGAGAAGCTCCTTGACCAAAAAGACACTAAAGGAGTTGACCGTCGTATCATTGGAACTCTTTAATTTGGGTTTGAAGTGCAGCCTTTCAAAATCAAATGGAGTGGTTATTTCAGTGAGTATTTCCCTGTTTTGAATGGTATGCGGCACGGTGGGGTCCTCTCGCCGTTGCTGTAAAACGTTGCGTTGTTGGATGATCTTAACCTGTGTTTGGCACAAACTGGGGTTGGCTATTTCATTGGTGGTGTTTGCTTCAATAACCTGAGTTATGCTGACGACCTGACTATTATAGCTCCTACAGTGGCTGCACTTAACCATTTACTTTCAATATGTGACGAGTTTGCGTCAGCCAATGATATCGTGTTCTACATGGCTAAGACCCAGTGTACGGCGTTTATTCCCCAAGGAACTTCTTTGAAACATATCGCTATGGCTTGGCATTCTGGAATATCATTATCTTTTGCTGGAAACTACAAATATCTTGGATTCACGGTGGCTCCAACTCTGAGTGATGAGCTTCATGTTAAGGCACTTTCACGTTTGCTTTGCTGCAGGCTAACTTACTCATTCGGAAGTTCGGGAGTTGTTAACCTTCTGTAAGATGCTTTCTTTTCAGAGCTTACTGCGCTCCGTTGTATGGGCTAGCCTTTGTACAATCTCTGTCTGTAAGGTGTGAGAATTCTCTTCGGGTTCTTTATAACAATTCTTTACGGTGGCTTCTTAATCTTCCTTTGAATTGTAGTGCATCTGGAACGTTTGTTGGTGGTGGCCTCCCATCTTTTCCTGAGCTGCGTAGAAAATATTATCTTTATATCCAGACAAAGATATTTGATTCGGATAATCCCGTCATTTTGGTACTATCTGAGCCACTTTTTCGCCTCTCACTGCCACTTTGGCTAACTTGGTCAAGTGTGATTTGCACACAATAATTTTGATATGTTTAAATGTACCATTGTTATTTGAATGAGCATTTTTTTCCTTTTTTTTCGCTGATTGTTTTTTTTGTGTTGTTGATTGATCGGTTTTTGTTCTATTTTTTTTATTGTTTTTTTTTTGTATGTGGCCCTACTTGATCTCAAGTTTAATAATAAGTAATAGGAAATACTGAGAAAGGGTAAAAATGCAAACGACTGCTCTGGTTAATAACAGTTTCTACCACATCGATTAAAGTGTTTGAACGTCTTATACTTTCAGAAATAGTATCCAAGTGTTCGCTAGATTACCGTCAGTTTGGCCTCCGTCAGAACTTGGGTTGTGCTTCTGCTCACAGGGTTCTTAAAAGAGTTGTAGCTAAAGCAGAAAGTTCGGGTTTGCCCCTATTTATATGTTGTGTAGACATATCATCTGCTTTTGACTCAGTAATTCAAGCGCAAGTATTAGCAAAGTTATTGGAGTAGGAGTTAAAGCTTACATAGTAGCAAGTCCTAAATGCTGGTAAAATACTTCTTCCAGAATTAAGTTAAATGGAGAAACACTTTCAAGACCAGTGAAAATTATAAGAGGTCTGAAACAAGGTTCAAAACTTAGCCCTGTGCTGTTCAGTATATTGACTTCATCTGTAACTAAAGGTATTAAAGGTGACTTTTCAATTGATTTATGCAATCTTAGTCTATTGTGTTATGATGATAATGTACTGATGATAAGTAGTAACCTTTTTACTCTCCACCGTAATCTAGACCAGCTAACTTGTGGATATGATTGTTTAGGCCTAAGTGTGAATGCTAAAAAAAACCGAGTCTTTAATCTTTGGTTCATAGGCATCTATGCAAAACACAGCCTGAATTAGCCCCGCCACTTCATATTTTGTTGTATGTGGGGCAAAAGCATTTCCAGAAAAACAGCTGAAATACCTGGGTATCACTTACGGTTGTAGCGAACAAGCACTAGGACTCTTTTAGTAGAAAATATATCCAAGGCAATTAGGCTGAGCTATGCCAAATTTAACTGTAGCTCTGCCACACCTTTTGTATATCGTACCTCTACAGGAGTGGCTTACAGCGACAGAAAAATTGAAGCTTCATTCAGCTTATTGCAAGTACCTAAAATTTTTACTGCGTATGCCACACTACGAAAGAAATTCTTCATTACTAAACCGTTATAATATGCATGATCCTCTAGATATTTTACCTGAGGTGGAAGAGTCGACAAGGTAAACTGACGAGTTTACAAGGTTTCCCTTCGTAAACTGACCAGTTTCTATTTTGTACGATTGCGATTTTTGAAGTTGAGTTGTAGTAGAAGTCAGATTACTATCTATCTTCTTTTTTTATTTAATTTTTTCCACTTTCTTATGTTGTATGAGTGGGCATCAATAAGTTACTTACTTACTTAGTTTTTCAAACATTTCGTAGCAATGAACTGTAGTAAGGTATGACCCGGCTCAATAGTAGCCGAAACCAAAAGTTCTTTATTGTTTTAAAAATTATATTTGTGACAAAGAGTCAAATCAGTATCTTGCAGAATAAAAACGTTATTGAAGTTGGAAGAAAGATGTTCGAATTTAATCCTTTCTGATGCAGTTCCGCCTTTCATTTAGCCAACACAGCCAGTATGTCATAATATAAGAAAAGTATCTCAAACAATCAGATTAAAAAAAATAAACAAATCCTCTACAATTTACTGACGGGCATTGACAATTTGAACAAAATCTGGCTTGAGAGACACGCCACCGACGAGAAAACCGTCGATATCTCTCTCTCTGGCAAGTTCACGACAGTTATCAGCAGTTACGGAGCCACCATAAATAATTCGTGTTTTCCAAGCCACATCTGCAGAGACGTTATCGTTTAGCCATTTGCGAAGCTTGACATGGATCTCTTGAGCCTGAGCTGGAGACGCTGTTTTACCAGTACCGATTGCCCAAACCGGCTCATAGGCAATGACCACATTTTGCCATTGATCAGGCTTGATATTATCAGCAATTGCTTTCAGCTGACAGAAAACAACCTCCTCTGTCTTTCCACTTTCCCTCTCTTCGAGTTTTTCACCAATGCATGGAATCACCTTCAACCCAGCTTCAAGGGCATGGCCAACCTTGGCCCCAATTAGCTCATCAGATTCCCCAAACACATTTCGTCTCTCAGAATGACCTATGATGGCCCACTCAACTCCAACATCTTTGATCATTGCAGGACTAGTCTCTCCAGTAAATGCTCCTTTAGGAACCTTGTAGCAATTTTGTGCTGCCACACAAACTGACGATGGTAAAGTTTTTCTAACATATTCCAAATAAATGGTAGGAGGAGCACATACAACCTCTGTGCTTGGGTCAAGATTTCCAGCAGTTAGGAAATTTATTATTTTTCCAATTTCCTGCTTATTTCCATTTAACTTCCAGTTTCCACCGACGAAGAAATTCCTTGGTGCAGACAACATTTCTAACAACAATTTCTCTTTAATTAACAACAATCCTTGGTCCAATTTCAAACAACATTTTCTACTAAGCTTCAAACTTTTGGTTTTCTTTTTTAAAGTTTTTGGATTGCTTTAACCCATTGTCAAAATATATTCAAATATTTTTGCAATCACCAGTTTTTTACTCTTTAAACAATTTAATACTAAACCTGGTTTTAGTCGATTTCCAAAAAGCATTTGACTTAGTTTAGCACAATATCCTAATTCGTTTACTACATATTAACTTTGAAATTAACCCACTTTTAGTGAATATTGTTATATTATTCCTTTCAAAGAGATCGCAAGCTGTAAAATACAAAAATACTTACTCCAACCCCCTCCCTAGGAACCTTATTGGGACCACTCTTATTTCTTGTCGTGATTAACAATATTGGCTAGGAATTTATAAGTATGGAAATATGTGGATGACTTGTCGTTCCTTGAAGTATGTCGTAGTAATATTAAAAGTGACCCCATTGAAATCCTAACCCAATGTTCGGATGAATCTAAGAATCTAAAAATGACAGTAAATCCCACTAAATCACCGATAATGACGATCAACTTCTTGAAATCTACTCCTGTTTTTTGCGACCCGATCCCTCGCGAAATGCTAGTGAAACATGTTAAGCTTCTTGGTGTCACAATTTCTAATGATCTTAAGTGGGGCACACAGGTTTCCAACATTGTTAAACAAGCAAATCTTTCACTATCCATTTTAAGATGCTAAACAAATTAAAATCTCCTAAGATACATTCCCTCTGTGTTTACTTATCCCTTGTCAGGCCATTATTGGAATATGCATGTCCGGTCTGGCATTCGCAACTTTCAAATGAACTTACTGACAAAATCGAGTCGGTCCAAAAGCGTTCGCCCAGGATCATTTACAAAGAAGGCAAAATTCCGTACTCCTTCCTCTTTAAAGCTGCACGTATTACCACCTTAAAAGAAAGGAGGGCAAAAATTTGCCTGCTTTTCGCTAAATCAGTCATTTCCAATCCCTGTACTGAGGACTTACTCCCTGATTTTCACAATCCCACTACACTCCGACTCCCCAGGTCAGCCTCCTTAGCAATCCCAACTTACTCTCCGATAAGTTGTTACGTAAAAGGTTTCGTAAAAGTTTTATCCCCTTTACTCTGGAACATGATCCGTGATTATGTACTTGCCAAATTCCCCTCTTCCTCTATTGCCGTTTTTTTTTACTGCAATGTTTTTGTAATTTAAATGTTAAGTTTACTGATTTGCCCTTTATCTTTGATGATTTTTCTTTTTTAATTTCTTTTTAATCTTAAGTGTTTGACTTGATGTACTGATTGAAAATTTTATTTTGCTTAGCTTTTACTGACATATAAAGCGAATTCGGCTCTATAGAGCTTGTGATAGTCTTTTGAAAATAAATATTATCTTATCTTATCTTGCCATCGTAGTTTACCCATATCAAATTAGCGAACTTGTAATGGAATTAGTAACATTTCCACAGCTTTCAAGCTTGTCGTCACTTCGTTAGGATTTAAGTTGAAATCCTCAAAATAACAACTGATATATTTTACTCAACAAGATTCCAAAGGCGATATCCTTTATTTTCCTTGCACTACATCCATACTTTTAGTGTATTTATGTGGATGGCACGTTTGATGCTACGCTCAAAAATATAGCTGAGGTAAAGCACATTGCGATGAGACATATGTGGACTCCAATCAAAGTTCTTTGTGCATCCACATACATTTTTTCGCTCTTTGGAGAAAGTAAGCATATGTTATTCCATCACGTATTTTATTGCCTCATTCGGTTAAGGTATTCCTGCTGATAATTCCGCATGTCTTTAAAATACTCTAGAATCAATTATTTTTTCAAGAGTTTCAAGACAAAATACTTTGCGAGCCTCATTGCATAATACCAGAATAGCTTATAACTATCTTAACTGATGGCTCAAGAAGGAATTATTACTTTCCACTTTGTTTACGCATATTCAACCAATAAATTTGAAATCAACACTTCCACAGCCTACACGTTCATGGCCACTTAGATCAAGATATACGTTGTCATCCTCAAAATAATGCCTCTCATTTAGGACATCATATATTCTAGACTATAGACTCCAAAGTGATGAAACACAAGTGCAAGAGGGCATAACCAGGAAGACCTCAAAGTAGAAAGTGCACATTTAATATGTCTACTATTTAGCTTCTGAATTGTGTGCTTTTTCAAGGGTGGAAAAGAGCTTCGCTGAATATTAAAAGAATACCAACTTTAAAAAACAAAATCCAATTTTAAAAAAATTGTGCTTGGACACTGTCATGCCAGTTGAAGTATTTTTTACATTAAGATGCCAAGATCAACACGACAGATGAAGGCAGAAGCATTTTACGAAGAAAGAAAAGATTCATCGACACTCAAGATCCTACCAGTCGCCTCCAGTGAAGCAGGATTTATTTCTTAGAAAACTGTAGGGGAGTAATTGCACCGTAGACATAGACAGGGGTGTGTCCTATCTAAGGGGGATAGGAAGTTCAACCTTAATAAAATGCATCAGGCACTTACTTTTACCTGTCTTTCTTTTACCATATTACTATGCGTATCAGCTAATATAGCTCTGCACTATTTTCTCTTAAAAAATGTGTTTTTAATTTTCAGATTTTGTCAATATCTGGAATTCTGACCCTCCTTACTTCCAGTAGAAAAGACTTGTTGTTTATTTATTTAATACAAACAAAATCCCAGACAAACCTTTTAATCTCTCTCTTTTTTAGACTATAGACTCCAAAATAATGAAATACAAGTGTGTGAGGCATAACCAGGAAGAAATCAAAGTAGAAAGTGCACGTTTACTATGGTTATATTTAGTTTCTGAATTGTGTGCTTTTTCAGGAGCGGAAAAGAGCCTCGCTGAATCTTAACAGAATACCAACTTCAAAAAAAGAAATCCAATTTAAAAAAAAAAATGCGCTTGGACACTGCCAAGACAGTTGCAGTATTTTTTACGATAAGATGCTAAGATCAAGACGACAGATGACGGCAGAAGCATGTGTCCTTTCTGGGGAAAAAATTTCTTATTATATTGGCTTCAGATATCGCGTTATGGGTACTCAGAGTCAGAGTTTGTTGGTTTTTGAATTAAAATCAAGCTGCTAGCATCAAGCCATGGCAAATTGGAGATAAAGCCAAGACAGATAGTCTGAGTGAGATGCAAAACCGGTATAGCCCTTTTTATGGATTGCATAAAAATGATGCAATTTTACTTGTTGATAGAATTTCAAGGCATATTTTTGTTGGGATTTCCCTCCTTGAATGTTGTTTTCCTTGTTTTGTTATAGCCTAATTATGCTAACTTACGTATGTTCTAGTTAGATACAAAAAAAAAATCAACTTAGAGTACGCAGCAATATTAAAACTTTAAAGAGTCGAAATTATTCCGTATATGAGGGGGTTTACCCCCCTTCCTAATATTCTAATTTTTCCAGGGTAAACTTTTTCTGGAAAGTTCACACCCAAAAACTTCCCCCTCCACCGAAATTTCTGCCGTAATAAATTCAACCAAGAAGAATATCCCCCCCCCACCCAAAAATGTCCGTACACATCCTATTAGTAAATACTATAAGTGAACAATGGTACATTTTGGAAATTACAGTGTCATGTTATCACCAAAGACATAGTTGCTAGAAACTTCAACTATGTTGAAGAAATGACTATCTCAAAATTTGGATGGGGCAACTTTGGGGGAAAGGGGCGTGGCAGGGGGGCCAAATGCCCTTTCCCGCCGCTTAAAAAGAGTTGTAGAGCTTTTCATTTTCTATCAAATAATCCCTCTAAATCTTTGGGGATCAATGGTTTGATACAATCACCCCTAGAAAAAAAACGAATCCATGATCTTTCTTCTGGTAAATTAGAATATAAGATTCCACAATTGGGTATAAGCCTCTACAGAAGATGTTTTGATTTGCAAATCTGATGCTGTAATTTTCATTAGGATTGCTTGACGTTTTGAGGGTGTTTTGGCCCTTTTCCAAAAAAAATAGTAATTTCTTTTTTACCCGTAACCTTTGATGGGTAACATTAAACTTAATGAGCTTTATATATTCTGAATCAATATAAAAGTTCAGTTCGTTTGATTCTATTTCTATGAAATTTTATTTCATACTGTTTTGGCTACTATTGAGGCGCCTCGCTCCGTGCTTATATTTCGTTACCGGAAACTGTTTGTTAAACTTTGATTATAAGCTTATAAAAATATACATATGAAATCACTGTAAAAATCTGATTCTTTGGTTTAAAAATCAAATTAAAAAAACTAGTTTTTTAACTGAAAGTAATGAGCGACATTAAAGCTTAAAACGAACAGAAATTACTCCGTGTAGGAAATGGGTTGTCCCCTCCCCAATCCCTCGCTCTTTACGCTAAAGTTTTTAATTGTTTTAAAAAGTAGAATTGTGGCAAAGAGTCAAACTTTAGGGTAAAGAGCGGGGATTGCGGAGGGGACAACCCATTTCATATACGGAGTAATTTCTGTTCGTTTTATTGTCGCTCCTTACTTTCAGTTAAAAAAATTATTTTTTTTATTTAATTTCTGAAAGTTTTTGAATTAATGTATGTTTGATTTTGTCTCTCCGCACATAAATTATTAAAATGAAATTTGCATATTAATTCTTTTTTTGGCTAAATAGCTTTCTCTTAGTTTTGATCAGACGATTTTGAGAAATAAGGGGTGGAGAAGGAGGCTTAGTTGCCCTGCAGTTTTTCGGTTGCTTAAAAAGGCAACTAGAACTTTTAATTTTTAACGAACGTTTTTATTAGTAAAAAATATACGTAACTTAAGAATTAACTTACGTAACAAACTTTATATTCTTATATTTTTATTATGTATACGAGGGGGCTTGTACCCTCATTAATACCTCGCTCTTTACACTAAATCGTAAGTTTTGTCCCAATTGTTTAAGAATGACCCCTGAATCAGAATACCATTAATACCTCGCTCTTTACACTAAATCGTAAGTTTTGTCCCAATTGTTTAAGAATGACCCCTGAATCAGAAAGGCCGTAGAAAAATAATTGAAATTACTAAAAATACTTTAGCATAAAGAGCAAGGTATTTATCTCCTTCTAAATACCTCGCTCTTTATACTAAAGCATTTCTAGAACCCCTTATATGCGTAATAATCTCTGTTCGTTTTAAGTTTCAGTGCTACTCCTTACTTTCAATTGAAAAAACGTTTTCATGTTTAGTTTTTCATTGTTTTTTTATAGTAATGCTAGAAAATCCTGCGCCCTTTTCATTGAATTTTTTTCCCCCATGACATATTCCTCCAAGGAAAGATCCTACCAAAAGGCCCCCTCCCCTCAAACCCACTCCCCAAACCAAAAAAATCCCCCTGAAAACTTCTGTACACTTCCCAATAACTATTACTGTATGTAAACACTGGTCAAAGTTTGTAACTTGCAGCCCCTCCCTTGGGGATTGTGGGAGTAAAGTCATTCCCAAAGACATAGTTATTATAATTTTCGACTATGCGGAACAAAATGGCTATTTCAAAATTTTGATCCGTTGACTTTGGGGAAAACATTAGCGTGGGAGGGGGCCTAGGTGCCCTCCAATTGTTTTGGTCACTTAAAAAGGGCACTAGGACTTTTCATTTCTGTTAGAATGAGGCCTCGTGCAACCCAAAGACATAGTTATTATAATTTTCGACTATGCAGAACAAAATGGCTATCTCAAAATTTTGATCCGTTGACTTTGGGGAAAACATTAGCGTGGGAGGGGGCCTAGGTGCCCTCCAATTGTTTTGGTCACTTAAAAAGGGCACTAGGACTTTTCATTTCTGTTAGAATGAGGCCTCGTGCAACATTCTAGGACCAATTTGTCGATACGATAACCCTGGGGAACAGAAAAAAAAACAAAAAAAAAAAAAAATAAACACGCACCCGTGATTTGTCTTCTGGCAAAAAATACGAAATTCCACATTTTTATAGATAGGAGCTTGAAATTTTTGGTTTAAGGTTCTCCGATACGCTGAATGCGATGGTGTGATTTTCGTTAAGTTTCTATGACTTTTAGGGGGTGTTCCCCCTATTTTCCAAAATGAGGCAAATTTTCTCAGGCTCATAACTTTTGACGACAAAGATTGAATTTGATGAAACTTATATATTTAAAATCAGCATGAAAATTTGATTCTTTTGATGTATCTTTTAGGATCAAAATTCCGTTTTTTAGAGTTTCGTTTACTATTGAGCCGGGTCGCTCCTTACTACAGTTTGTTACCACGAACTGTTTGATTCTACATAAATTTAGGTTCTTGTACTTTCTTCATTAACAAGGATTTTTCCTTGCTTAAAATTATTAATTAAAAATCGGTGGGAAAACTGGAAAGAAGTCATTTTGTCAAAAGTTAGAACTCGCATTTACTCTGTTAAGGAGAAAAACTTATTGGTCGACATCCAACCGTAAGGATGCACATAATTTCTTTTCAATTTGCCATTATTTTTCCATGTTTTTCCATAACTGTGACCACTTTCCCATGGCTTTCTCAAGATTTACTTATCGTCTCTAATTTATAGTGACCTGCGACCTATGGAGTAATTCCGTCAATATCTTAGGGGAGGGGCAAAATTGGAACAAAGTTGTCTGTGCAAATGGAAAAATGAGCTATGCAGTACCAAAGAACGATATTTACCGAGCATTCGAGTCGAAATTCGTTGTTTTATCCAATGATTTAACAACCAAAACGAGGATGAAAAAGATAACAAGAGTAAATAGTCTCATGTTCAATGGGGTTAAATAACCTCCCAATAGTGACTTGACTTAAGAACAAGAACGAGTATGAACAAGAAACAAGATTCAATAGTCTCACGTTCAATTGGGTTAAACAACATCCCAATAGTGACTTGATGTCAGAAGTTCTGGAAATATTGACATATAAAAGGAGCTTTATTTTTGTGTCGGAAAAGCTGACGAAACGAAGACATGATGTTATGAACTTAGCATGGGATAAATATTAGAATAAGCAAGTTTGGTCTGATCAAGGCTGAATTTGTTAACGTCTCATTAGTGATTCGTTTCCTCGTCGTTCATGGTGTATCAACGATATTGCTTAATTGTGTATGCTAATAGCTAAAAGTTGTTATATTTTCACTACTTTTTTGCTTTTCTTAGAAGATGTATTGCGCCAAGCTATCTTAAAGTTTTGGTGAGAGACTAAGAACATTTGAAAATGATCTATTTTATGCCATAATCCATCAAATAATGTTCATGAAAATTCGTTTTGTCTTGGTCATTTGAATTGTCACGTTATGTCGTCGTACCGTGCGATTCTAGAGATGCTTGAAAGTACGAATTGAAGATTTGATATCATAGGTCTATGTGAGAGTTACTACGTACAAAAAAGTCAAAAATAAAGAGGACAAAGAAAAGGTTACTGAAAAAAAAGAATATTGTCAAATTTAGGCAAGAACTGAGTGTTCTTTCGTGGCAAGAGGTTTATTATGAATATGAAAGTACATACGCTGCATTTGATAAATTTATGGGTAACCATGCTTAACTCAGGAGCTTCTTTGACTCCAGCAACTTTTCAGAAGGCCACTAGCTAGTGCCTTCTAATTCACATCGGCGTCCTTTATCTGTTTTATGTCGTCAAGGGCTGAAACTATTGCTTCAAATGAAATAACTACTGCTTGTATATTGTTTCAGATGTTTTTTTAAGGGCGGCAAAACGCTTTGTAGATGAAGAGAAGAATACGTATATTTCTTCAAGGATGTTGAAAAGGTCGGGTGCAAAAAGATATGAATTGTAACTATGCTCTGTAACGGTATTTAGTCTGAAGTTCCGAAAGGGAATATAAAGCACATGGTGATAAAGAAGTTCAGAAGAGGATGCCTGATGGCTATGAAGAATGTCATGTGCAAGACCAGGATTGCAACAAAGAAAACTTGGAGGATGAGATCAACATCATCAACGCAATCGAGATGCTCGAAGCTACGAGAAAACTTTTCAGAGAGAACTTTGGAGAACGAAATGAACGATTTAATTGACAATTCAACAGTGGTTACCAGAAAGATGGAAGTCGATCTAGAATCAAAATCCATCAGACGTCTTTGTTGGCGACTTGAACCATCTCGTTATTATAGGCAAACTCAGATCAAGCCAAGATCCTAATATATCAGCTCTATAGACAACATTTTAGAATCCTACTTGATAGGTTGACTATAATGATAGAAGATAATCTCAGAGCTTGCCTGGTCAACATTCTACCCCTTCACTCCTTAATTCAGCCTCCTTTAAAAAGAAAGGGCTTCGGTTTTAGATATTGAGCTGGCAACAACGTTTTTCCAAGCTAGGAAAGAACTCCTGATTCTACTTTTCTTCATGTAGAGCTTGAAGCTCTGTTTCAGTTTGCCAAAATGCTACTTGCTTCGAGGAAGTCCTAGGCGAAGGGCATCGTCGGCAACATCAGCTTAAGTAATCTAATCTTCTTTGCAAATTGGCTGTGACAACACCTGTTGCAGTTGCTGCTGCCGAAAGAATATTCAGTAGCCTCAAGTTTGTTCGGAACTTGAACTGCTGTAGTTGTCTTTGGCTGGATTCCCTCATCTTGTTGGCAAATGAAGAATATTTCATCGATGCCATTGCCTTAAACATGATTTTCCAGCGATGGTTCATTTCAAAGAAGAGGCGAATACAAATGTAGCTCTTCTTAGTTACGCATGAGGTATTCCGTTTAAATTTCTTGTTGGTCTCCGCTGATAAGTATAATTGACAAAGGATTAATGCATAGTACATTTTTTTGAATCGCATAATGTGATCTAGGAGTATTCTAAATAAGGAGATATTACCCCCCTGGCCTAAATGCTTCGAGCAACCCGTGTACGCATGAAATCTTTTACTCCCAAGAGGGCTTCCTATTTCTTGGGGGGTTAGTTTGGCGAATTAAGGACAGCAAATGGTTTTTAAATTCTACAAATACTTGAAAATATGACGAGCAGGTTAATTTTATATAGCATATTTCATACATCTTACCCAATCCACTGAATAATTTTTTATTTCGTTTTAACTCGGAATTTTGCTTTTACCTCCCTAAGCCGTAATTCAGTCGCAAGGAAGAAAATATTCTGATGAGGGATGTGAACTGAGAAAATATAAGGAGGGGGAAAGGATTTTGCTTCATTTTTCTAATGAAGAGAAAAAATGAAGATCTTTTCTAATTTAGAGCATGTATGTACAAAAAGGCACGACCTTCCGCCTTCTGAGATTTCAATTTTCCAGCTAGCAGCACCTCTTATTAAATGTTTCTGATTATGCTGGGAGATGGAACACACACTGAGTTCGTATAAGCTATGATAGTTAACATCAGTAAAACTTCAATAACAAAACAGCTGGCCCTCAACTACTATTCGCAATTTTTGAAGTTTATTGAGGTTAAATAAAGCAATGGAGGTTTTTTTTAACAAGATACAAAAATAAAACAACAAACCATGTTGTGCTTTTAAGCACGCATGCAAAAGGGGAAAGATGTCGAAATTTTTCACAATTTCTGAGCATTTGATCTTATTCAAGTTATTAATTTTCTAATTATCCCCCCCCCCTTCGAAAAAAAATTCCATAGACTTATGCCTCCGACACTGAAAGAACTTACCTAAAACAGGAGTAACGGAGACTTTGCTCAAAGGCAATGACCAAGAGTTAAAAGATTTTTTTTTGTTTTCCATTTTTGGTTGGTGAATTCGTTTTCGTACTGAAATAAAAAAAAAAAAAACCGTTTATTGGTACAAAAGACGCAACTAATATTTATAGCTTGAAAAAGATTTTTTTAGTTGCAGCAATATTTTGCGAGATGCAACTCAGCAATGTATTGCCAACAACTCAGCTTACGATTTAGTGTAAAGAGCGAGGTATTAATGAGGGTACAAGCCCCCTCGTATACATAATAAAAATATAAGAATATAAAGTTTGTTACGTAAGTTAATTCTTAAGTTACGTATATTTTTTACTAATAAAAACGTTCGTTAAAAATTAAAAGTTCTAGTTGCCTTTTTAAGCAACCGAAAAACTGCAGGGCAACTAAGCCTCCTTCTCCACCCCTTATTTCTCAAAATCGTCTGATCAAAACTAAGAGAAAGCTATTTAGCCAAAAAAAGAATTAATATGCAAAATTCATTTTAATAATTTATGTGCGGAGAGACAAAATCAAACATACATTAATTCAAAAACTTTCAGAAATTAAATAAAAAAATAATTTTTTTAACTGAAAGTAAGGAGCGACAATAAAACGAACAGAAATTACTCCGTATATGAAATGGGTTGTCCCCTCCGCAATCCCCGCTCTTTACCCTAAAGTTTGACTCTTTGCCACAATTCTACTTTTTAAAACAATTAAAAACTTTAGCGTAAAGAGCGAGGGATTGGGGAGGGGACAACCCATTTCCTACACGGAGTAATTTCTGTTCGTTTTAAGCTTTAATGTCGCTCATTACTTTCAGTTAAAAAACTAGTTTTTTTAATTTGATTTTTAAACCAAAGAATCAGATTTTTACAGTGATTTCATATGTATATTTTTATAAGCTTATAATCAAAGTTTAACAAACAGTTTCCGGTAACGAAATATAAGTACGGAGCGAGGCGCCTCAATAGTAGCCAAAACAGTATGAAATAAAATTTCATAGAAATAGAATCAAACGAACTGAACTTTTATATTGATTCAGAATATATAAAGCTCATTAAGTTTAATGTTACCCATCAAAGGTTACGGGTAAAAAAGAAATTATTATTTTTTTTGGAAAAGGGCCAAAACACCCTCAAAACGTCAAGCAATCCTAATGAAAATTACAGCATCAGATTTGCAAATCAAAACATCTTCTGTAGAGGCTTATACCCAATTGTGGAATCTTATATTCTAATTTACCAGAAGAAAGATCATGGATTCGTTTTTTTTCTAGGGGTGATTGTATCAAACCATTTTATCCCCAAAGATTTAGAGGGATTATTTGATAGAAAATGAAAAGCTCTACAACTCTTTTTAAGCGGCGGGAAAGGGCATTTGGCCCCCCTGCCACGCCCCTTTCCCCCAAAGTTGCCCCATCCAAATTTTGAGATAGTCATTTCTTCAACATAGTTGAAGTTTCTAGCAACTATGTCTTTGGTGATAACATGACACTAATTTCCAAAATGTACCATTGTTCACTTATAGTATTTACTAATAGGATGTGTACGGACATTTTTGGGTGGGGGGGGGATATTCTTCTTGGTTGAATTTATTACGGCAGAAATTTCGGTGGAGGGGGAAGTTTTTGGGTGTGAACTTTCCAGAAAAAGTTTACCCTGGAAAAATTAGAATATTAGGAAGGGGGGTAAACCCCCTCATATACGGAATAATTTCGACTCTTTAAAGTTTTAATATTGCTGCGTACTCTAAGTTGATTTTTTTTTTTGTATCTAACTAGAACATACGTAAGTTAGCATAATTAGGCTATAACAAAACAAGGAAAACAACATTCAAGGAAGGAAATCCCAACAAAAATATGCCTTGAAATTCTATCAACAAGTAAAATTGCATCATTTTTATGCAATCCATAAAAAGGGCTATACCGGTTTTGCATCTCACTCAGACTATCTGTCTTGGCTTTATCTCCAATTTGCCATGGCTTGATGCTAGCAACTTGATTTTAATTCAAAAACCAACAAACTCTGACTCTGAGTACCCATAACGCGATATCTGAAGCCAATATAATAAGAAATTTTTTCCCCAGAAAGGACACATGCTTCTGCCGTCATCTGTCGTCTTGATCTTAGCATCTTATCGTAAAAAATACTGCAACTGTCTTGGCAGTGTCCAAGCGCATTTTTTTTTTTAAATTGGATTTCTTTTTTTGAAGTTGGTATTCTGTTAAGATTCAGCGAGGCTCTTTTCCGCTCCTGAAAAAGCACACAATTCAGAAACTAAATATAACCATAGTAAACGTGCACTTTCTACTTTGATTTCTTCCTGGTTATGCCTCACACACTTGTGTTTCATCATTTTGGAGTCTATAGTCTAAAAAAGAGAGAGATTAAAAGGTTTGTCTGGGATTTTGTTTGTATTAAATAAATAAACAACAAGTCTTTTCTACTGGAAGTAAGGAGGGTCAGAATTTCAGATATTGACAAAATCTGAAAAGTAAAAATACATTTTTTAAGAGAAAATAGTGCAGAGCTATATTAGCTGATACGCATAGTAATATGGTAAAAGAAAGACAGGTAAAATTAAGTGCCTGATGCATTTTATTAAGGTTGAACTTCCTATCCCCCTTAGATAGGACACACCCCTGTCTATGTCTACGGTGCAAATTACTCCCCTACAGTTTTCTAAGAAATAAATCCTGCTTCACTGGAGGCGACTGGTAGGATCTTGAGTGTCGATGAATCTTTTCTTTCTTCGTAAAATGCTTCTGCCTTCATCTGTCGTGTTGATCTTGGCATCTTAATGTAAAAAATACTTCAACTGGCATGACAGTGTCCAAGCACAATTTTTTTAAAATTGGATTTTGTTTTTTAAAGTTGGTATTCTTTTAATATTCAGCGAAGCTCTTTTCCACCCTTGAAAAAGCACACAATTCAGAAGCTAAATAGTAGACATATTAAATGTGCACTTTCTACTTTGAGGTCTTCCTGGTTATGCCCTCTTGCACTTGTGTTTCATCACTTTGGAGTCTATAGTCTAGAATATATGATGTCCTAAATGAGAGGCATTATTTTGAGGATGACAACGTATATCTTGATCTAAGTGGCCATGAACGTGTAGGCTGTGGAAGTGTTGATTTCAAATTTATTGGTTGAATATGCGTAAACAAAGTGGAAAGTAATAATTCCTTCTTGAGCCATCAGTTAAGATAGTTATAAGCTATTCTGGTATTATGCAATGAGGCTCGCAAAGTATTTTGTCTTGAAACTCTTGAAAAAATAATTGATTCTAGAGTATTTTAAAGACATGCGGAATTATCAGCAGGAATACCTTAACCGAATGAGGCAATAAAATACGTGATGGAATAACATATGCTTACTTTCTCCAAAGAGCGAAAAAATGTATGTGGATGCACAAAGAACTTTGATTGGAGTCCACATATTTCTCATCGCAATGTGCTTTACCTCAGCTATATTTTTGAGCGTAGCATCAAACGTGCCATCCACATAAATACACTAAAAGTATGGATGTAGTGCAAGGAAAATAAAGGATATCGCCTTTGGAATCTTGTTGTGTAAAATATATCAGTTGTTATTTTGAGGATTTCAACTTAAATCCTAACGAAGTGACGACAAGCTTGAAAGCTGTGGAAATGTTACTAATTCCATTACAAGTTCGCTAATTTGATATGGGTAAACTACGATGGCAAGATAAGATAAGATAATATTTATTTTCAAAAGACTATCACAAGCTCTATAGAGCCGAATTCGCTTTATATGTCAGTAAAAGCTAAGCAAAATAAAATTTTCAATCAGTACATCAAGTCAAACACTTAAGATTAAAAAGAAATTAAAAAAGAAAAATCATCAAAGATAAAGGGCAAATCAGTAAACTTAACATTTAAATTACAAAAACATTGCAGTAAAAAAAAAACGGCAATAGAGGAAGAGGGGAATTTGGCAAGTACATAATCACGGATCATTATTAAGGTGTTCCAGAGTAAAGGGGATAAAACTTTTACGAAACCTTTTACGTAACAACTTATCGGAGAGTAAGTTGGGATTGCTAAGGAGGCTGACCTGGGGAGTCGGAGTGTAGTGGGATTGTGAAAATCAGGGAGTAAGTCCTCAGTACAGGGATTGGAAATGACTGATTTAGCGAAAAGCAGGCAAATTTTTGCCCTCCTTTCTTTTAAGGTGGTAATACGTGCAGCTTTAAAGTGGAAGGAGTACGGAATTTTGCCTTCTTTGTAAATGATCCTGGGCGAACGCTTTTGGACCGACTCGATTTTGTCAGTAAGTTCATTTGAAAGTTGCGAATGCCAGACCGGACATGCATATTCCAATAATGGCCTGACAAGGGATAAGTAAACACAGAGGGAATGTATCTTAGGAGATTTTAATTTGTTTAGCATCTTAAAATGGATAGTGAAAGATTTGCTTGTTTAACAATGTTGGAAACCTGTGTGCCCCACTTAAGATCATTAGAAATTGTGACACCAAGAAGCTTAACATGTTTCACTAGCATTTCGTGAGGGATCGGGTCGCAAAAAACAGGAGTAGATTTCAAGAAGTTGATCGTCATTATCGGTGATTTAGTGGGATTTACTGTCATTTTTAGATTCTTAGATTCATCCGAACATTGGGTTAGGATTTCAATGGGGTCACTTTTAATATTACTACGACATACTTCAAGGAACGACAAGTCATCCACATATTTCCATACTTATAAATTCCTAGCCAATATTGTTAATCACGACAAGAAATAAGAGTGGTCCCAATAAGGTTCCTAGGGAGGGGGTTGGAGTAAGTATTTTTGTATTTTACAACTTGCGATCTCTTTGAAAGGAATAATATAACAATATTCACTAAAAGTGGGTTAATTTCAAAGTTAACATGTAGTAAACGAATTAGGATATTGTGCTAAACTAAGTCAAATGCTTTTTGGAAATCGACTAAAACCAGGTTTAGTATTAAATTGTTTAAAGAGTAAAAAACTGGTGATTGCAAAAATATTTGAATATATTTTGACAATGGGTTAAAGCAATCCAAAAACTTTAAAAAAGAAAACCAAAAGTTTGAAGCTTAGTAGAAATTGTTGTTTGAAATTGGACCAAGGATTGTTGTTAATTAAAGAGAAATTGTTGTTAGAAATGTTGTCTGCACCAAGGAATTTCTTCGTCGGTGGAAACTGGAAGTTAAATGGAAATAAGCAGGAAATTGGAAAAATAATAAATTTCCTAACTGCTGGAAATCTTGACCCAAGCACAGAGGTTGTATGTGCTCCTCCTACCATTTATTTGGAATATGTTAGAAAAACTTTACCATCATCAGTTTGTGTGGCAGCACAAAATTGCTACAAGGTTCCTAAAGGAGCATTTACTGGAGAGACTAGTCCTGCAATGATCAAAGATGTTGGAGTTGAGTGGGCCATCATAGGTCATTCTGAGAGACGAAATGTGTTTGGGGAATCTGATGAGCTAATTGGGCCAAGGTTGGCCATGCCCTTGAAGCTGGGTTGAAGGTGATTCCATGCATTGGTGAAAAACTCGAAGAGAGGGAAAGTGGAAAGACAGAGGAGGTTGTTTTCTGTCAGCTGAAAGCAATTGCTGATAATATCAAGCCTGATCAATGGCAAAATGTGGTCATTGCCTATGAGCCGGTTTGGGCAATCGGTACTGGTAAAACAGCGTCTCCAGCTCAGGCTCAAGAGATCCATGTCAAGCTTCGCAAATGGCTAAACGATAACGTCTCTGCAGATGTGGCTTGGAAAACACGAATTATTTATGGTGGCTCCGTAACTGCTGATAACTGTCGTGAACTTGCCAGAGAGAGAGATATTGACGGTTTTCTCGTCGGTGGCGTGTCTCTCAAGCCAGATTTTGTTCAAATTGTAAATGCCCGTCAGTAAATTGTAGAGGATTTGTTTATTTTTTTTAATCTGATTGTTTGAGATACTTTTCTTATATTATGACATACTGGCTGTGTTGGCTAAATGAAAGGCGGAACTGCATTGTAAATGCAACCAGCAAATTTCTGTGTAAAAGATTGGTTGAAATAAAGTAAATTGTGCATCTAAAAAAAAAAAAAACTAATAACCTATAAAAAACTTAAATAACCTTTTTCTGGATATTGAATAAAGCTGTTTGGCAAGAAAAAACTAAAAACAGAAAAAAAAATAAAAGCTAAAAAAAGAAAAACTAAAAAAGAAAACAAATTAATAAAAAGAAAAAACAAAAAAGAAAAACTAAAACAGAAAAAAAGTAAAAAAAGAAAAAGCCAAAAAAGAAAAAACTAAAAAAGGAACTATATCTATATATATATACTAGCTGTTGGGGTGGCGCTTCGCGCCACCCCAACACCTAGTTGTTGGGGGCGCTTCGCGCCCCCCCAAGCTCCCCCGCGCGCGTAAGTCGTTACGCGCCATATTAGTTACGCGCCATTGTAGTTGTGTCCCTATGTCCCACCTGTGAATATAGATATATATATATATATATATATATATATATATATATATATATATATATATATATATATATATATATATATATATATATATATATATATATGTTTTTAACTACGTAAAACTTGCGAATATACAACATTCTTTGCTGTCCCATTGTCTGTGCATATAAATAGAATGTCAGGTTTAACGACTCTTGAACATGCAACATATAATGGTCCATGGGAAAACAATCCGTATTCAGATCTATACCTCATGATTCTAATGATTGCCCTTGAGCTATGTAGATGATGATTGCTAATCGACGATTCCCTGTGTCGCCATCGTCATTTATATATCCCCCTGAGCCCCCCAGCGTCCCTGTTGTAGTTGTGTCCCTGTGTCCCGGTCGTCATGTCCCGGTGTCCTGGTCGTCATTTGTGTCCCGGTCTGTAAATACATTCGTTTTTCAATTGGTCTTTTTTTAGGTTTTAGTTTTTTACCTTTTTTAGTTTTTTTTTCTTTTTTTGGTTTTGTTTTTCTCCTTTATTTTTCATTTTTTTTCCTTTTTCATTTTATTTTCTTTTTTTGTTTTTTTTTAGCTTTTTAGCTTTTTAGTTTTTTATTAGTTTTTAGTTTTTTTTTCTTTGTAGTTTTTTTTGTAGTTTTTACCTTTTTTTAGTTTTTAATTTTTTTTAACTTATGTCCTGGTCGTCATTTATACTCCCTGTGTCCCGGTCGTCATTTGTGTCCCGGTGCTTTGTTGATGGTGATTGCTAATCGAACATTCCTTGTGTCCCGGTCGTCATTTATATTCCCTATGTGCCGATGTCCCGGTCGTCATTTGTGTCCAGATATCCCGGTCTGTAATTTCCTCAGTCGAAAACATGACGTCAGTCGACACAGAAACATGACGTCACCTGACAGATCCACAGACAGACAACTTATTTTTATATATATAGATATATATATATATATATATATATATATATATATATATATATATATATATATATATATATATATATATATATATATATATATATATATATATATATATATATATATATTTTCTTTCTAGTTTTTTTGTAGTTTTTACCTTTTTTAGTTTTTTTCTTCTTTTGTATTAATGCTTAAGCCAAGGTTCAAACCTGGAGCCTTTCGGACCTAGAACCTGAAACATAACGCTTTACCAACTCAGCTACTTCGGCTTGAATACATTCGTTTTGAGCAGCTTCCTCGGGTGTTGCCATTGTAGGTTCTTCAGTCATTTTACAATTAGAAATTTCTCTTTCAACGGTCTTCTTACAATTAAAAATTTGTCTTTGAACGATATTCTCAAATACCTGTGTCCTGGTCGTCATTTATATTCCCTGTGTCCCGGTCGTCGTTTGTGTCCCGGTATCCCAGTCTGTAATTTCTCTTTGAGTGTCCCGGTCGTTATTTATATTCCCTCTGTCCCGGTCGTCATTTGTGTCCCGGTCTGTAATTTCTCTTTGAGTGTTTTTTCTTTTTAGTATTTTTTAGTTTTTTACATTTTTTCTTTTTTCAGTTTTCTTTTTCTTCTTTTTTTTTCAGCTTCACTATGAAATACATATCGCCGAACCTTGGTTTTTTAACTAAAATCTGGTAGGCATTGATGACCTTATCCAAGTCAAAATCCCAAACCCAATCATCATCGCTATCATTTTCAGTTTTGATATGTTTTGACTCTCGCTGTCCAGGTGGATCTTCATCCAACTGCGCGGTTTTGCGTTTTTTAGCCTCAAGCCTGTTTCCTTGCTGTTCTTTTGATTCCTCGGCACGCTTTCTTTTCTGACTTTCTCTATCAGCAGCAAGTTTTTTGGCATAGACTCTTTGAGCAACTTCATCGGCTTTTGCCATTGTAAGTTCATCAGTCATTTTAAACTTAAACATTAATAGATTTCTACGTGAACATATATGTCTTAAATATCTTTAATGACGTCACCGTCATAGGAAAAATGACGACAACTAACTTCATGACGTCAGTCGACACAGAAACATGACGTCACCTGTTTTTAGTTTTTTACATTTTTTCTTTTTCCCGTTTTCTTTTTCTTCTTTATTTTTCAGCTTCACTATGAAATACATATCGCCGAACCTTTGTTTTTTTTAAACTAAGATCTGGTAGGCATTGATGACCTTATCCAAGTCAAAATCCCAAACCCAATCATCATCGCTATCATTTTCAGTTTTGATATGTTTTGACTCTCGCTGTCCAGGTGGATCTTCATCTAACTGCGCGGTTTTGCGTTCTTTAGCCTCAAGCCTGTTTCCTTGCTGTTCTTTTGATTCCTCGGCACGCTTTCTTTTCTGACTTTCTCTATCAGCAGCAAGTTTTTTGGCATAGACTTTTTGAGCATCTTTTTCCTGGTCGTCATTTATACTCCCTGTGTCCCGGTCGTCATTTGTGTCCCGGTGCTTTGTTGATGGTGATTGCTAATCAAACATTCCTTGTGTCCCGGTCGTCATTTATATTCCCTATGTGCCGGTGTCCCGGTCGTCATTTGTGTCCCGATGTCCCGGTCTGTAATTTCGTCAGTCGAAAACATGACGTCAGTCAACACAGAAACATGACGTCACCTGACAGACACACAGACAGACAACTTATTTATATATATATAGATATATATAGATATATATATATATATATATATATATATATATATATATATATATATATATATATATATATATATATATATATATATATATATATATATATATATATTGTTTTTATCCTTTATTTTTCAGTTTTTTCCTTTTTTTCTTTTTTTCTTTTTTAATTTTTTTAATTTTTTATTAGTTTTTAGTTTTTTTATTTTTAGTTTTTTTGTAGTTTTTACCTTGTTTTAGTTTTTTTAGTTTTTTTAGTTTTTTTATTTTTTTCTTTTTATTTTTTTTTGTAGTTTCTCAGACCTAGAACCTGGAACATAACGCGTTACAAACTCAGCTACTCGGGTTTGAATACATTCATTTTTGAACTGGTTGATGAAATAAATTTTTTGTTGTTAGTTTTTCTTTCTTTTTTTTTTAGTTTTTTTTGTAGTTTTTACCTTTTTTAATTTTTTTTTCTTCTTTTGTATTCCGGGTTGAACCTCTCAGATCTACAACCTGAAACATAACGCTCTACCAATATTAGTTACGCGCCATTGTAGTTGTGTCCATGTGTCTTTTAGTTTCATTATTGGTTTTTACCTTTTCTTTTTAGCTTTTTTAGCTCTTTTCTTTTTCTTTTTAGTCTTTTTTCTTTTTCAGTTTTTAGTTTTTTTATTAGTTTTTAGTTTTTCTTTCGTTTTAGTTTTTTTTCATTTTTACCTTTTTTTTAGTTGTTTTTAGGTTATTGTTTTGTAGTTTTTACGTTTTTTAGTTTTTTTCTTTTTTAGTTTTCAGTTTTTTAACTTTTATTAGTTTTTTTAGTATTCCAACCATTTTAGTTTTTTAAAGTTTTTTTCCTTTTTAGTTTTTTGTAGTTTTTACCTTTTTTAGTTTTTTTCTTCTTTTGTATTCAAGGTTCGAACCTGGAATCTCTCGAATCTAGAGCCTGGAACATACCGCGTTACCAACTTAGCTACATCAGCTTGTATACTTTCGTTTTTGAATTGGTATATGATGAAATAATTCAGACGTCATATGCGGACAGACAGACAGACAGACATAACCCACAAACAACTTATTTTTGTATAGATAGATACATATATATATATATATATATATATATATATATATATATATATATATATATCTTATATATATAAAAATAAGTTGTTTGTCTGTCTGTCGACTGACGTCATGTTTGTGTGTCGACTGACGTCATGTTTGTCGACTGACGTCATTTTAAGGATTGAGCTGTATGTCGTCATAAAGTTGTTTGTCGTCTGACGTCATGTTTGTCGACTAACGAAACTACAGACTGGGACACCGGGACACAAATGACGTGCTATGTCTGTTATAACGTAATAGAGGCAACAATCTTGACAGGGCCTTTTGAGGGTGAGGCTTTTCTTATTCCACGCATTCTCATGATTCCAATGGATCTGCCTTTTCAACCTAAAATATTGCAGTTCCCAATTTGATTAGCATATTTAGTTTTCAGTCCAGAACCACTAAAGCTATTATGTAAATATCAAAAATATTTATGTTGTCTGAGCTATAATTTTTAGTTTTTATTTCAAAAATAGAAAATTACCTGACAATTTTAGAATTATATCTATCTATATATTTAAAAATAAGTTGTCTGTCTGTGGATCAGGTGACGTCATGTTTCTGTGTCGACTGGCGTCTTGAAGTTAGTTGTCGTCATTTTTGCTATGACGGTGACGTCATTAAAGATATTTAAGACATATATGTTCACGTAGAAATCTATTAATGTTTAAGTTTAAAATGACTGATGAACTTACAATGGCAAAAGCCGATGAAGATGCTCAAAGAGTCTATGCCAAAAAACTTGCTGCTGATAGAGAAAGTCAGAAAAGAAACCGTGCCGAGGAATCAAAAGAACAGCAAGGAAACAGGCTTGAGGCTAAAGAACGCAAAACCACGCAGTTAGATGAATATCCACCTGGACAGCGAGAGTCAAAACATATCAAAACTGAAAATGATAGCGATGATGATTGGGTTTGGGATCTTGACTTGGATAAGGTCATCAATGCCTATCAGATTTTAGTTAAAAAAAACAAAGGTTCGGCGATATGTATTTTATAGTGAAGCTGAAAAATAAACAAGAAAAAGAAAACTGAAAAAAGAAAAAATGTAAAAAACTAAAAAATACTAAAAAGAAAAAACACTCAAAGAGAAATTACAGACCGGGACACAAATGACGACCGGGACAGAGGGAATATAAATAACGACCGGGACGCTCAAGGAGAAATTACAGACTGGGATACCGGGACACAAATGACGACCGGGACACAGGCAATATAAATGACGACCAGGACAACAGTGGCAACACCCGAGGAAGCTGCTCAAAACGAATGTATTCACGCCGAAGTAGCTGAGTTGGTAAAGCGTTATGTTTCAGGTTCTAGGTCCGAGAGGCTCCAGGTTTGAACCTTGGCTTTAGCATTAATACAACAGAAGAAAAAACTAAAAAAGGTAAAAACTGCAAAAAAACTAAAAAGAAAATATATATATATATATATATTTATATATATCATCTTTTCCACAAAAATAATAATTTAGAGCTTCTGCTTAAAAACAGCAATCGAATTGATCCCTCCTGATACGCAACTATCAACAAAGTGGCAATCGTTGTGGTCGGTGATCAGTTGTTACCTCGAGATAATATTCTTTATAGGCGAAACAATCAGTTGACAAGAATTGCTTAAACTCATTGGTGCTACGATGCCCTACAATATCCTGACGAATATAAATGACGCCCGGGACACTCAAATAGAAATCACAGACTGGGACACCGGGACACAAATGACGACGGGGCCACAGGGAATATAAATGACGACCCGGACACAGGGACACAACTACAACGGGGACGCCGGGGGGCACAGGGGGATATATAAATGACGAAGGCAACAAAGGAAATGGTCGATTAGCAATCACCATCAACATAGCTCAAGGGCAATCAATAGAATCATGAGGTATAGATCTGAATACGGATTGTTTTCCAATGGACCATTATGCGTTGCATGTTCATGAGTCGGTAAACCTGACAATCTATTTATATGCACAGACGATGGGACAGCAAAGAATGTTGTATATTCGCAAGTTTTACGTAGTTAAAAACATATATATATATATATATATATATATATATATATATATATATATATATATATATATATATATATATATATATATATATATATATATATATATATATATATATATATATATCTATATATATAAAAATAAGTTGTCTGTCTGTCTGTGGATCTGTGGATCAGGTGACGTCATGTTTCTGTGTCGGCTGACGTCATGAAATTAGTTGTCAGGTGACGTCATGCTTATGTGTCGGCTGACGTCATGAAATTAGTTGTCGTCATTTTTGCTTTGACGGTGACGTCATTCAAGTTATATAAGACATATGTTCACGTAGAAATCTATTAATGTTTAAGTTTACAATGACTGATGAAGATGCTCAAAGAGTCTATGCCAAAAAACTTGCTGCTGATAGTTCCTCGGCACGCTTTCTTTTCTGACTTTCTCTATCAGCAGCAAGTTTTTTGGCATAGACTCTTAGAGCATCTTCATCAGTCATTGTAAACTTAAACATTAATAGATTTCTACGTGAACATATGTCTTATATAACTTGAATGACGTCACCGTCAAAGCAAAAATGACGGCAACTAATTTCATGACTTAATTTCAGAACTTAATTTCTGTCTTGACTGACGTCATGAAATTAGTTGTCGTCATTTTTGTTATGATGATGCTTAGTATATTGTAAAACACATTAATTTGGTTAATAATATACCATTTAAAACACCAAAATGAACATGCTGGAGTAGTCACTCGGTGAGAGAGGGTGTCAGAACGGAGAATGAAGGTCCCAGGTTCAAATCCTGGTTAGGCTAAAAAAGGTAAAAATCTAAAAACTAAAAAAAAAACTGAAAAAAACTAAAAAAGGCAAAAACTACAAAAAAAACTAAAGACTAATAAAAAAAATTAAGAATAAAAATAAAAAAAAATAAAAAAGATAAAAACTAAAAAAAAAAGTAAAAAGAAAAAACGAAAAAAAAAAACTAAAAAAGCTAAAAAAAGGTAAAAACCAATAAAAAACTGAAAAGAAAAAAAGGAATAAAACTAAAAAAATTTTCATCTAAAAAACTAAAAAAAAACTAAAAAAGGTAAAAACTAAAAGAACTAAAAAGAAAAAAAACTAAAAAAAGGAAAAAAACTGAAAAATAAAGGAGAAAAAGAAAACTAAAAAAATATAAATAAAAATAGAAAAACTAAAAAGATAAAAACTTCAAAAAAACTAAAAAGAAAAAAGAAAAAAACTTAAAAAACCTAAAAAAAGGTCAAAACCAATAAAAAAAAACTAAAAGGAATAAAAGGGAAAAAATTAAAAATTTATTTCATCATATACCAATTCAAAAACGAATGTATACCGGGATGACGACCGGGACACAGGGAATATAAATGACACAACTACAACGGGGACGCCGGGGGGCACAGGGGGATATAAATGACGACCGGGACACAAGGAATATAAATGACGCCCGGGACACTCAAAGAGAAATCAGAGACTGGGACACCGGGACACAAATGACGAACGGGACACAGGGAATATAAATGACGACCGGGACAGAGGGACATAACTACAAAGGGGACGCCGGGGTGCACAGGGGGATATATAAATGACGATGGCGACTCAGGGAATGGTCGATTAGCAATCACCATCAACAAAGCTCAAGGGCAATCATTAGAATCATGAGGTATAGATCTGAATACGGATTGTTTTCCCATTGACCATTATATGTTGCATGTTCAAGAGTCGGTAAACCTGACAATCTATTTATATGCACAGACAATGGGACAGCAAAGAATGTTGAATATTCGCAAGTTTTACGTATTTAAAAACATATATATATATATATATATATATATATATATATATATATATATATATATATATATATATATATATATATATATATATATATATCTATATTCACAGGTGGGACATAGGGACACAACTACAATGGCGCGTAACTAATATGGCGTGTAACGACTTACGCGCGCGGGGGGGCTTGGGGGGGCGCGAAGCGCCCCCACCAACTAGGTGTTGGGGTGGCGCGAAGCACCACCCCAACAGCTAGTATATCTATAATATTAAGTTGTCTGTCTGTCTGTGGATCAGGTGACGTCATGTTTCTGTGTTAACTGACGTCATGAAATTAGTTGTCGTCATTTTTGCTTTGACGGTGACGTCATTAACGGTATTTAAGACATTTGTTCACGGAAAAATGTTTAATTGTAAAATGACTGAAGAACCTACAATGGCAACAGCCGAGGAAGCTGCTCAAAGAGTTTATGCCAAAAAACTTGCTGCTGATAGAGAAAGTAAGAAAAGAAAGCGTTCCGAGGAATCACAAGAACAGCAAGAAAACAGGCTTGCGGCTAAAGAACGCAAAACCGCGCAGTTAGATGAAAATCCACCTGGACAGCGAGAGTCAAAACATATCAAAACTGAAAATGATAGCGATGATGATTGGGTTTGGGATTTTGACTTGGATAAGGTCATCAATGCCTACCAGATTTAAGTTAAAAAAACAAAGGTTCGTCGATATGTACTTCATAGTGACGCTGAAAAATAAAGAAGAAAAAGAAAACTGAAAAAAGAAAAAAGGTAAAAAACTAAAAAAAAACTAAAAAGAAAAAACACTCAAAGAGAAATTACAGACCGGGACACAAATGACGATCGAGACAGAGGGAATATAAGTGACGACCGGGAACCTCAAAGAGAAATTACAGACTGGGACACCCGGACACAAATCACGACCGGGACACAGGGACACATCTACAACGGGGACGCCGGGGGCACAGGCGGGATATATAAATGACGACCGGGACACAGGGATTGTTCGAATAGAAATTACAGACCGGGACACCGGGACACAGGGGAATATAAATGACGACCGGGACACTCAAAGAGAAATTACAAACTGGGACACATGGACACAAATGACGGCCGGGACACGGAATATAAATGACGACTGGGACACAGGGACACATCATTAGAATAATGTGGTATAGATCTGAATACGGATTGTTTTTCCCATGGACAATTATATGTTGCATGTTCAAGAGTCAGTAAACCTGACAATCTATTTATATGCACAGACAATGGGACAGCGAAGAATGTTGTATATTCGCATGTTTTACGTAGTTAAAAACATATGTTTATATCTATCTCTATTCACAGGTGGGACACAGGGACACAACTACAATGGCGCGTAACTAATATGGCGCGTAACGACTTACGCGCGCGGGGGAGGCTTGGGGGGTGCGAAGGGCCCCACAGGACACAGGGACACATCATTAGAATAATGAGGTATAGATCTGAATACGGATTGTTTTTCCCATGGACAATTATATGTTGCATGTTCAAGAGTCAGTAAACCTGACAATCTATTTATATGCACAGACAATGGGACAGCGAAGAATGTTGTATATTCGCATGTTTTATGAAGTTAAAAACATATATTTATATCTATCTCTATTCACAGGTGGGACACAGGGACACAACTACAATGGCGTGTAACTAATATGGCGCGTAACGACTTACTCGCGCGGGGGGCGCGAAGCGTTCCACCAACTAGGTGTTGGGGTGGCGCGAAGCGCCACCCCAACAGCTTGTATATATATATCTATATATATAAAAATAAGTTGTCTGTCTGTCTGTGGATCAGGTGACGTCATGTTTCTGTGTTGACTGACGTCATGAAATTAGTTTTCGTCATTTTTGCTTTGAAGGTGACGTCATTAACGGTATCTAAGACACTTGTTCACGGAAAAATGTTTAATTGTAAAATGACTGAAGAACCTACAATGGCAACAGCCGAGGAAGCTGCTCAAAGAGTTTATGCCAAAAAACTTGCTGCTGACAGAGAAAGTAAGAAAAGAAAGCGTTCCGAGGAATCACAAGAACAGCAAGAAAACAGGCTTGCGGCTAAAGAACGCAAAACCGCGCAGTTAGATGAAAATCCACCTGGACAGCGAGAGTCAAAACATATCAAAACTGAAAATGATAGCGATGATGATTGGGTTTGGGATTTTGACTTGGATAAGGTCATTAATGCCTACCAGATTTAAGTTAAAAAAAACAAAGGTTCGTCGATATGTACTTCATAGTGACGCTGAAAAATAAAGAAGAAAAAGAAAACTGAAAAAAGAAAAAAGGTAAAAAACTAAAAAAAAAACTAAAAAAAAAAACACTCAAAGAGAAATTACAGACCGGGACACAAATGACGACCGAGACAGAGGGAATATAAGTGAAATTAACCGAGGGAATATAACCTCAAAGAGAAATTACAGACTGGGACACCCGGACATAAATCACGACCGGGACACAGGGAATATAAATGACGACCGGGACTCAGGGACACAACTACAACGGGGACGCCGGGGGCACAGGCGGGATATATAAATGACGACCGGGACACAGGGATTGTTCGAATAGAAATTACAGACCGAGACACCGGAACACAAATGACGACCAGGACACCGGGACACAGGGAATATAAAAGACGACTGGGGCACTCAAAGAGAAATTACAAACTGGGACACCGGGACACAAATGACAACCGGGACACAGGGAATATAAATGACGACCGGGACACAGGGACACATCATTAGAATAATGAGATATAGATCTGAATACGGATTGTTTTTCCCATGGACAATTATATGTTGCATGTTCAAGATTCAGTAAACCTGACAATCTATTTATATGCACAGACAATGGGATAGCGAAGAATGTTGTATATTCGCATGTTTTACGTAGTTAAAAACATATATTTATATCTATCTCTATTCACAGGTGGGACACAGGGACACAACTACAATGGCGCTTAACTAATATGGCGCGTAACGACTTACGCGCGCGGGGGGGCTTGGGGGGGGCGCGAAGCGCCCCACCAACTAGGTGTTGCGGTGGCGCGTAGCGCCACCCCAACAGCTAGTCTATCTATATAAAAATACGTTTTCTGTCTGTCTGTGGATCAGGTGACGTCATGTTTCTTTGTCGACTGACGTCATGAAGTTAGTTGTCGTCATTTTTGCTATGACGGTGACGTCATTAACGGTATCTAAGACATTTGTTCACGGAAAAATGTTTAATTGTAAAATGACTGAAGAACCTACAATGGCAACAGCCGAGGAAGCTGCTCAAAGAGTTTATGCCAAAAAACTTGCTGCTGATAGAGAAATTAAGAAAAGAAAGCGTTCCGAGGAATCACAAAAACAGCAAGAAAACAGGCTTGCGGCTAAAGAACGCAAAACCGCGCAGTTAGATGAAAATCCACCTGGACAGCGAGAGTCAAAACATATCAAAACTGAAAATGATAGCGATGATGATTGGGTTTGGTATTTTGACTTGGATAAGGTCATCAATGCCTACCAGATTTACGTTAAAAAAATAAAGGTTCGTCGATATGTACTTCATAGTGACGCTGAAAAATAAAGAAGAAGAAGAAAACTGAAAAAAGAAATAAGGTAAAAAAACTAAAAAAAAACTAAAAAGAAAAAACACTCAAAGAGAATTTACAGACCGGGACACAAATGACGACCGAGACAGAGGGAATATAAGTGACGACCGGGAACCTCAAAGAGAAATTACAGACTGGGACACCGGACACAAATCACGACCGGGACACAGGGAATATAAATGACGACAGGGACACAGGGACACAACTACAACAGGGACGCCGGGGGCACAGGCTGGATATATAGACACCGGGACACAAATGACGACCGGGACACAGGGAATATAAATGACGACCGGGACACTCAAAGAGAAATTACAAACTGGGACACCGGGACACAAATGACGACCGGGAAACAGGGAATATAAATGACGACCGGGACACAGGGACACATCGTTAGAATAATGAGGTAATGATCTGAATATGGATTGTTTTTCCCATGGACAATTATATGTTGCATGTTCAAGAGTCAGTAAACCTGACAATCTATTTATATGCACAGACAATGGGACAGCGAAGAATGTTGTATATTCGCATGTTTTACGTAGTTAAAAACATATATTTATATCTATTCACAGGTGGGACACATGGACACAACTACAATGGCGCGTAACTAATATGGCGCGTAACGACTTACGCGCGCGGGGGGGCTTGTATATATATATATATATACATATATATATATATATATATATATATATATATATATATATATATATATATATATATATATATATATATATATATATATATATATATATATATATATATATATATATATATATATATATATATATATATATATATATATATATATATATATATATATTCGTCGATATGTACTTCATAGTGACGCTGAAAAATAAAGAAGAAAAAGAAAACTGGAAAAAGAAAAAAGGTAAAAAACTAAAAAAAAACTAAAAAGAAAAAACACTCAAAGAGAAATTACAGACCGGGACACAAATGACGACCAAGACAGAGGGAATATAAGTGACGACCGGGAACCTCAAAGAGAAATTACAGACTGGGACACCCGGACACAAATCACGACCGGGACACAGGGAATATAAATGACGACCGGGACACAGGGACACAACTACAACGGGGACGCCAGGGGCACAGGCGGGATATATAAATAACGACCGGGACAAAGGGATTGTTCGAATAGAAATTACAGACCGGGACACCGGGACACAAATGACGACCGGGACACCGGGACACAGGGAATATAAATGACGACCGGGACACAGGGACACATCATTAGAATAATGAGGTATAGATCTGAATACGGATTGTTTTTCCCATGGACAATTATATGTTGCATGTTCAAGAGTCAGTAAACCTGACAATCTATTTATATGCACAGACAATGGGATAGCGAAGAATGTTGTATATTCGCATGTTTTACGTAGTTAAAAACATATATTTATATCTATCTCTATTCACAGCTGGGACACAGGGACACAACTACAATGGTGCGTAACTAATATGGCGCGTAACGACTTACGCGCGCGGGGGGGCTTGGGGGGGGGGGGCGAAACGCCCCACCAACTAGGTGTTGGGGTGGCGCGAAGCGCCACCCCAACAGCTAGTCTATCTATATAAAAATAAGTTGTCTGTCTGTCTGTGGATCAGGTGACGTCGTGTTTCTTTGTCGACTGACGTCATGAAGTTAGTTGTCGTCATTTTTGCTATGACGGTGACGTCATTAACGGTATTTAAGACATTTGTTCATGGAAAAATGTTTAATTGTAAAATGACTGAAGAACCTACAATGGCAACAGCCGAGGAAGCTGCTCAAAGAGTTTATGCCAAAAAACTTGCTGCTGATAGAGAAATTAAGAAAAGAAAGCGTTCCGAGGAATCACAAGAACAGCAAGAAAACAGGCTTGCGGCTAAAGAACGCAAAACCGCGCAGTTAGATGAAAATCCACCTGGACAGCGAGAGTCAAAACATATCAAAACTGAAAATGATAGCGATGATGATTGGGTTTGGGATTTTGACTTGGATAAGGTGATCAATGCCTACCAGATTTACGTTAAAAAAACAAAGGTTCGTCGATATGTACTTCATAGTGACGCTGAAAAATAAAGAAGAAGAAGAAAACTGAAAAAAGAAAAAAGGTAAAAAAACTAAAAAAAAACTAAAAAGAAAAAACACTCAAAGAGAATTTACAGACCGGGACACAAATGACGACCGAGACACTGGGAATATAAATGACGACCGGGACACTCAAAGAGAAATTACAGACTGGGACACCCGGGACACAAATGACGACCGGGACACAGGGAATATAAATGACGACCGGGACACAGGGACACATCATTAGAATAATGAGGTAATGATCTGAATACGGATTGTTTTTCCCATGGACAATTATATGTTGCATGTTCAAGAGTCAGTAAACCTGACAATCTATTTATATGCACATACAATGGGACAGCGAAGAATGTTGTATATTCGCATGTTTTACGTAGTTAAAAACATATATTTATATCTATTCACAGGTGGGACACATGGACACAACTACAATGGCGCGTAACGACCTACGCGAGCGGGGGGGCTTGTATATATATATATATATATATATATATATATATATATATATATATATATATATATATATATATATATATATATATATATATATATATATATATATATATATATATATATATATATATATATATATATATATATATATATATATATATATATATATATATATATATATATATATATATATATATATATATATATATATATATATATATATATATATATATATATATATATATATATATATATATATATATATATATATATATATATATATATATATATATATATATATATATATTCACAGGTGGGACATAGGGACACAACTACAATGGCGCGTAACTAATATGGCGCGTAACGACTTACGCGCGCGGGGGGGCTTGGGGGGGGGGGCGCGAAGCGCCCCCACCAACTAGGTTTTGGGGTGGCGCGAAGCGCCACCCCAACAGCTAGTATATATATACATATATATATATATATATATATATATATATATATATATATATATATATATATATATATATATATATATATATATATATATATATATATATATATATATATGTATATATATATATATATATATATATATATATATATATATATATATATATATATATATATATATGTATATATATGTATATATATATATATGTATATTATATATATATATATATATATATATATATATATATATATATATATATATATATATATATATATATATATATATAAATAAGTTGTCTGTCCGTTACGCCAGATTATATATTCTATATATATAAAAGAAAACAAACTAGAATGTAAAAACTGGAAATTGCATAAATATTTCGAAATATTTTGACAATAGATTAAAGTAATTCGAAAAAAGAAAAATGGTAAAAAACTAAAAAAAAACTAGAAAGAAAAAACTAAAAAAAAAATTAAAAATTAAAAAAATTAAAAACAAAAAAAAGAAAAAACTGGGAATTGCACAAATATTTCAATGTATAAAATATATATAATAAAGTGTCTATATATATAAAAATCTATATATATAAAAATAAATTGTCTGTCTTTTATGTCTGTTACGCCAGATTATATCTTATCTATATATTAAAAATAAATTGTATGTATTTTTGTATTGAGGGTTTGCATATGACGTCTGAAATATAAAGAAGAAAAAGAAAACTGAAAAAAGAAAAATGGTAAAAAACTAATAAAAACTAAAAAGAACAAACTAAAAAAAACTAAAAAATAAAAAAAATTAAAAAAAGAAAAACTTAAAAAGAAAAAATGTAAAAGAAAATAAAAAAATAAAAAGGTAAAAAACTAAAAAGAAAAAAAACTAAAAAAAGCTAAACAACTAAAAAAAGAAAAAACTAAAAAAAAACTGGGAATTGCACAAATATTTCAATATATTTTGACAAAAGATTAAGGTAATTCGAAAACCTTAAAACAGATACCCAAAATTTGAGGTTTATTATAAATTGTTGGAGCTTTAGCTTGCTTGGCACGTAAAGATTTTTCCAAGTGTCAATGTTAGAATGAACGTTGACAAATTGAAGAAAACAAATCAATAAAAAGAAGAAACTTAAAAAAAAACTAAAAAAGAAAAAAACTAAGAAAAGAAAAAACTAAAAAAGAAAAAAAAACTGAAATGAAACTGTATCTATCTGTATCTATCTGTATCTAACTGTATATATAAAAATAAGTTGTCTGTGTGTGGATCTGTGGATGGATCAGGTGACGTCATGTTTCGGCTGTGGATCTGTGGATCAGGTGACGATCCACAAAAAAGGTAAAAAACTAAAAACTAAAAAAAAAACTGAAAAAACTAAAAAAAGGCAAAAACTACAAAAAAAACTAAAAACTAATAAAAAAAATAAAAAAGCTAAAAAACTAAAAAAACTAAAAAAACTAAAAAACTAAAAAAACTAAAAACTAAAAAAAAAACTTAAAAAAAGAAAAAACTGAAAAATAGAAGAGAAAAAGAAAACTAATAAAATTAAGAATAAAATAAAAAAAAATAAAAAAGATAAAAACTAAAAAAAAAAGTAAAAAGAAAAAACGAAAAAAACTAAAAAAGCTAAAAAAAAAGGTAAAAACCAATAAAAAAACTAAAAAGAAAAAAAGGAAAAAAAACTAAAAAAACTAAAAACTAAAAAAAAAAAACTTAAAAAAAAAGGAAAAAACTTAAAAATAGAAGAGAAAAAGAAAACTAATAAAATTAAGAATAAAAATAAAAAAAATAAAAAAGATAAAAACTAAAAAAAAAAGTAAAAAGAAAAAACGAAAAAAACTAAAAAAGCTAAAAAAAAGGTAAAAACCAATAAAAAACTAAAAAGAAAAAAAGGAAAAAAACTAAAAAAAATTTGCATCTAAAAAACTAAAAAAAACTAAAAAAGGTAAAAACTAAAAGAACTAAAAAAGAAAAAAAACTAAAAAAAGGAAAAAAACTGAAAAATAAAGGAGAAACAATCTAAATAAATGACGACACTCAAAGAGAAAGCGACCGGGACAAAAGGAATGTTCGATTAGCAATCAACAAAGCACCGGGACACAGGGAGTATAAAAGTAACGTCCGCGGATCGCTGGTTGGCATCGTTTATGGTTAGAACTAGGGCGGTATCTGATCGCCTTCGAACCTCTAACTTTCGTTCTTGATTAATGAAAACATTCTTGGCAAATGCTTTCGCAGCACAGGGAATATAAATGACGAGTGGGACACTCAAAGAGAAATTATATACTGGGACACAGGACGCAAATGACGACCGAAACACAGGGAACATAAATGACGACATAAAAATGACCGGTGGCACAGGGGGGGGTATATAAATGACGACAGGGACACAGGGAATGTTCGATTAGCAATCACCATCAACAAAGCTCAAGGGCAATTATTAAAAAAATGTGGTATAGATCTGAATACGGGTTGTTTTTCCCATGGACAATTATATGTTGCATGTTCAAGAGTCGGCAAATCTGACAATCTATTTATATGCACAGACAATGGGACAGCGAAGAATGTTGTATATTCGCAAGTTTTACGTAGTTATAAACATATATATATATATATATATATATATATATATATATATATATATATATATATATATATATATATATATATATATAATGTAAAATCTCCATTATTTTTCTAAAATCTCCTTATTTTTGTAAAATCTCCATTGAGAAAATTGAAGAGACCACAAAGTTATCCCACCTTAAAAGCTTAGACAAATTAATCTCACGTTGAATTAATTCAAAATCTGTAGTCAACTAGCAACCAACACCTTTTCACAAATATATGGCGTAGTGGCTATAGAAATGTCGCTTAAATCCCCGAATATTACCTTAATAATAAAAACTTGAATGATAGTAAAAACTATTTTTTACTCTTTTTTGTTGGTGAACCCCGGCCAGGGACTTTCAAAAATGTTGGGGAGCTCGGATGGGGAAGGTCGTCAAAGCATTGCAATTAATTACTCAGAATTTTGTATATTGGAAAATCAATAAATAAAATTGTAGATCTAAATAAAGAAGAATAAATAAAAGTTTATATTAAGAAGGAAATGACTGTCAGATTTTATGCTTTTGGATAATTACTTTTACTGTCTTATTGTTGCTCAAAGACAGGATTAATGCTTATTGAGACTCAAAATCCCCTTTACACTTAATTTAATTATAAATCAGTACAGTGAAGTCAAATAGACAAGAGCGTTATTAATATAAAAAAGACAGAGCAGGCCCACTAATATATTCAATCACCAAGCTGGAATATATGAACGGTATGAGGCAATGATAATTTAGAATATATGAGTATGAGTTTCAATTCTACTAAAGATAGAAAGAATATATGTGAATGCACAAAAATTTATATTGGAAATCTACATATTTTTCTTCGCAATTTCCTTTACACCCATCATATGTTTCAGTATTGTATTAAAAATAGAACTCTCATTAAGACTCCAAAAGTACGGATATTGTGCTCCTTGGAATTTATCGTATATTAAATGCAATGTCTTATTTTCAGGATGTCAACATATAAACTTGTAGCCTGTGGGGAAATTTCTATTTTTTATTGCGAATTAGCTGGTAGGATATGCGTCAATCAAGAGGAAGGCAGTAATTCCTACACAAGCAATCTGCCTGAATTGTTACATATCATTAGAAATAGAAAGTCAACATAAGGGGAAAGACTGGAACAGTTTAACCTTCTAAACCATAGTTGTTATTTCTCCATATTCTAAAATAATTAACTATAAACCTTTTCGCATCGTGTATGAATGAGACTTAATACTTATTTTAAAAACACGAATGATCCCCGAGTATATTGATGACAGAAGATTATACGCCAGAATTTACTAACTGTATGAGGTAAACATATAAGCCAGAATTTATTAACTGTATGTGAATTTATTTATTCCTAACCTATTAATTCGGGAAATAATCAATTAATACACAATCAATTAAGGCTACACCGTTTTACATCACGTATGGCAGAATTTAAAAGTCCTTTTAAATACATTACAGAATACAAAGACTAATTATTATGCCAAAAGATAATTGTAAGCACGTATAATTTAACTAAATTAGTTAATGATGTAAACGCATTTGGACCCACTCGATTTTGTCACTAAGTTCATCTGAAAGTTGCAAATGCCAGACCGGACATGCATATTCCAATAACGGTCTGATAAAGGATAATTAAACACAGAGGGAATGTATCTTAGGACATTTAAATTTGTTTAGCAGCTTAAAATGGATAGTGAAACATTTGCTTGTTTAACAATGTTGGAAACATGTGTGTCCCACTTAAGATCATTAGAAATTGTGACACCAAGAAGCTTAACATGTTTCACTAGCATTTCGTGTGGGATCGGGTCTAAAAAAAACAGGAGTAGATTTCAAGAAGTTGATCGTCATTATCTGTGATTTAGTGGGATTTACTGTCATGTTTAGATTCTTAGATTCGTCCGAACATTGGGTTAGGATTTTAATAGGATCACTTTTAATATTCCTATGACATACTTCAAGGATCGACAAGTCATCCACATATTTCCATCTTTGGGGGAATTCCTTGCCAATATCGTTAATGATGACAAGAAATAAGAGTGGTCCCAATAAGGTTAAATGAGGTATTCCACAGTACCTAGGGAGGGGGTTGGAGTAAGTATTTCTGTATTTTACAACTTGCGATCTGTTTGAAATTAACGATATAACCATATTTACTAAAAGTGGGTCAATTTCAAAGTTATCACGTAGTAAACGAATTAGGATATTGTGGTCAACTAAGTCAAATGCTTTTTGGAAATCGACTAAAACTAAAGTTTGGTATTAAATTGTTTAAAGAATAAAAAACTGGTGATTGCAAAAATATTTGAATATATTTTGACAATGGGTTAAAGCAATTCAAAAACTTTAAAAAAGAAAACCAAAAGTTTGAAGCTTAGTAGAAATTGTTGTTAGAAATTGGACCAAGGATTGTTGTTACTTAAAGTGAAATTGTTGTTAAAAATGTTGTCTGCACCAAGGAATTTCATTGTCGGTGGAAACTGGAAGTTAAATGGAAATTAGCAGGAAATTGGAAACAATAAATTTCCTAACTGCTGAAAATTTTGACCCAAGCACAGAGGTTGTATGTGCTCCTCCTACCATTTATTCGGAACATGGTAGAAAAACTTTACCCTCATCAGTTGGTGTGTCATCACAAAATTCCTACAAGGTTCCTGAAGGAGCATTTACTGGAGAGACTAGTCCTGCAATGATCAAAGATGTTGGAGTTGAGTGGGCCATCATAGGTCATTCTGAGGGAAGAAATGTGTTTGGGGAAGCTGATGAGCTAATTTGGGCCAAGGCTGGCCATGCCCTTGAAGCTGGGTTGAAGGTGATCCCATGCATTGGTGAAAAACTCGAAGAGAGGTAAAGTGGAAAGACAGAGGAGGTTATTTTCTGTCAGCTGAAAGCAATTACTGATAATATCAAGCCTGATGAAAGGCAAAATGTGGTCATTGGCTATGAGCCGGTTTGGGCGATCGGTACTGGTAAAACAGCGTCTCCAGGTCAGGCTCAAGATATCCACGTCAAGCTTCGCAAATGGTTAAACGATAACGTCTCTGCAGATGTGGCTCGGAAAACACGAATTATTTATGGTGGCTCCGTAACTGCTGATAACTGTCGTAAAATTGCCAGAGAGAGAGAGATATTGACGGTTTTCTCGTCGGTGGCGCGTCCCTCAAGCAAATTTTGTTCAAATTGTCAATGCCCGTCAGTAAATTGTAGAGAATTTTGTTTAGTTTTTTTTTTTAATCTGATTGTTTGAGATACTTTTCTTTTATTATGACTTACTGGGTGTGCTGGCTAAATGAAAGGCGGAACTGCATTGTAAATGCAACCAGCAAATTTCAGTGTAAAAGATTGGTTGAAATAAAGTAAATTGTGATTCTAAAAAAAAAAAAAAAAAAAAAAAAAAAAAAAAAAAAAAAAAAAAAAAAAAAAAAAAAAAAATTCGTTCCGTGAACAACTTAAATAACCTTTTTCTGGATATTGAATAAAGCTGTTTGGCAAGTTTTTGCCAAAATAATTTTCAATTACTCGTTGCTATTCTGTTCTCATTGAAAGTGAAAGTTCTTAAGCTAAATCATAGCAATTTTAATAACCGGCTTGGATACGGAATCGTTATACAAAATTGTTATGGTTAGGCATGGTGAAAGAGCTTGGAACAAAGAAAACAAACTTTGCGGCTGGTTTGATGCTCCCTTGAGTAAAAAGGGGATTCATTAAGCCCATGCTGCTGATCAGACTTTGAAGAGAAAAGGCTACCAATTTGATGCTGCTCATACATCAGTTTTGACTAGAGCTCAACATACCTTGAAAGTCATTTTTGAAGAAATTGAGCAGTCTAGTCTTCCCGTTGAGAAGACCTGGCGCCTAAAATGGTGACTAAGAGGTATTGTCAAACATTTGGATAAACTGTCTAATGAAGCTATTATTGGAATAAACTTAACAGATAGAATACCTTTCGTTTATTAACTTGATGACAATTTGAAACCAATTAAATCTATGCAATTCCTTGGTGATTAAGAAACCGTCTACAAAGCTAAGGAACATGTGACTAATCAAGGAAAACCCAAATGAGCTCTAGTTTTGTTGTTTAATTTGTCTAAGTTCCTCCCCACGGAAATAGCCTGAGAGGTATTGTCAAACATTTGAATCAACTGTCTGATGAAGCTATTATGGGAATAAACTTGCCAAATGGAATACCTTTCGCTTATGAACTTGATGAAAATTTGAAACCGATTAAATCTATGCAATTCCTTGGTCATAAAGAAACCGTGTACAAAGCTATGGAAGCTGTTGCTATTCAAGGAAAACCCAAATGAGCTCTAGTTTTGTCGTTTAATTTGTCTTTTTATCAAGTCTATTTTTTCGTCTGAAAAAGATAATAATGTTTTAGTCTAAATTTATTTTAGTGTTGAGCGATTGTTGTCGTACTTTGTTAATCCTGTTGCATTGGGATTCGAATACAGTTGCAAGTAAAGGAATCAAGAGCTTCCCCAAAAAGAGAATTTTCCAAAATAGCGCACATTTCATTTGGACTCGAAAATACTACACTTTAATGGCAAAAGCACTTCAAAGTAACGAACAATAACTTAGGAGCCGGTCAGATCAATAGCTATAGTAAGAAACGACCTCTAGACCATGTTAACTGAAGTAATCTATTGACAAGATAACTTGAAACAAATATATTTTGAAAATTACTTCTTTAGAATAGGGATTATATTGCTCTAGAGATGGCTGAAACCTATTAGAGAATAACCCCATGGGACATATTGTACTTATTTAGCTGCCTGTTTCTCTGAAGTTCGTCTTTTCGATATTCCAAATAAGAAAAAGCCATACATTATTCCTGTTTATGATTTTTTTTTTTTCTTATATTACAGTAAGGAACAACACAGATATACAAAAAAACTAAAATTACATACAAATTGCATTAAATTACATTACATTAAAATTGCAATAATTAAATTGCAATAATATTACAACTAAATTAATTACAATAAAATTGCAATACTATATTTTGTAATATAAGGAAGATTTCATTTCAGTAATTTGCAAAAGCGAAGGCTTGGGCTCTTATTAAATTATATATAGATTGTTTAAAGAATAAAAAAAATGATGATTGCAAAAATCTATCTATGTATATATATAAAAATAAGTTGTCTGTGTGTGTGTCGAGTGACGTCATGTTTGTGTGTCGACTGAAGTCATGTTTGTCGACTGAAGTCATTCTAAGCATTGAGCTGTATGCGTCATGAAGTTGTTTGTCGACTGACGTCATGTTTGTCAACTGATGAAATTACACACCGGGACACCGGGACACAGGGAATATAAATGACGACCGGGAATCTCAAAGAGAAAGCGACCGGGACACAAGGAATGTTCGATTAGCAATCACCATCAACAAAGTACCGGGACACAAATGACAACCGGGACACAGGGAATATAAATGACGACCAGGACACTCAAAGAGAAATTACAGACCGGGACACCGGAACACAAATGACGACCGGGACAAAAATGACGACCGGGACACTGGGACACAGGGAATATAAATGACGACCGTGACACTCAAAGAGAAATTACATACTGGGACACCGGGACAAAAATGACGACCGGGACACAGGGAAACAACAACAACGGGGACACCGGGGGCACAGGGGGATATATAAATCACGACGGGAAAAACAGGGAATGTTAGATTAGCAATCACCATCGACAAAGCTCAAGGGCAATCATTAGAATAATGAGGTATAGATCTGAATACAGATTGTTTTTCCCATGGACAATTATATGTTGCATGTTCAAGAGTCAGTAAACCTGACAATCTGTTTATATGCACAGAAAATGGGACAGCCAAGAATGTTGTATATTCGCAAGTTTTACGTAGTTAAAAATATGTATATACATATATATATATATATATATATATATATATATATATATATATATATATATATATATATATATATATATATATATATATATATATATATATATATATATATATATATATATATATATATATATATATATATATATCTATATATATAAAAATAAGTTGTCTGTGGATCTGTGGATGGATCAGGTGACGTCACCTGAAAAAACTGGATCAGGTGACGTCAAAACTGAAAAAACTAAAAAAAGGCAAAAACTACAAAAAAAACTAAAAACTAATAAAAAAAATAAAAAAGCTAAAAAACTAAAAAAACTAAAAAAAGGCAAAAACTACAAAAAAACTAAAAACTAATAAAAAAGCTAAAAAACTAAAAAAACTAAAAAAAGGCAAAAACTACAAAAAAAACTAAAAACTAATAAAAAAAAAATAAAAAAGCTAAAAAACTAAAAAAACTAAAAAAACTAAAAAAAGATAAAAAACTAAAAAAACTAAAAACTAAAAAAAACTAAAAAAAAGGAAAAAACTGAAAAATAAGCTAAAATAAAGGTAAAAACCAATAAAAAACTAAAAAAAAAAACTGAAAAAACTAAAAAAAGGCAAAAACTACAAAAAAAAACTAAAAACTAATAAAAAAAAGTAAAAAATCTAAAAAACTAAAAAAACTAAAAAAAGGTAAAAAACTAAAAAAAAATAAAAATAAAAAAAAACTAAAAAAAGGAAAAAACTGAAAAATAAGCTAAAATAAAGGTAAAAACCAATAAAAAACTAAAAAGAAAAAAAGGAAAAAACTAAAAAAAATTTTCATCTAAAAAACTAAAAAAAAACTAAAAAAGGTAAAAACTAAAAGAACTAAAAAAGAAAAAAATAAATGACGAAACTCAAAGAGAAAGCGACCAGGACAAAAGGAATGTTCGATTAGCAATCAACAAAGCACCGGGACACAGGGAGTATAAATGACGACCAGGACATAAGTAAAAAAAAAAACTAACAAAACTAAAAAGAAGGTAAAAACTACAAAAAAACTAAAAAGAAAAAAAAAACTAAAAACTAATAAAAAAACTAAAAAATCTAAAAATCTAAATAAACTAAAAAAGAAAAAAAAAGGAAAAAAATAAAGGAGAAAAACAAAACTAAAAAACGAATGTATATACAGACCGGGACACCGGGATACAAATGACGACCGGGACACAGGGAATATAAATGACGACCGGGACACAGGGACACAACTACAACGGGGACACCGGGGGAAACAGGGGGATATAAATGACGACCGGGACAAAAAAACTAAAAAGAAAAAAAAACTAAAAACTAATAAAAAAACTAAAAAATCTAAAAATCTAAATAAACTAAAAAAGAAAAAAAAAGGAAAAAAATAAAGGAGAAAAACAAAACTAAAAAACGAATGTATATACAGACCGGGACACCGGGATACAAATGACGACCGGGACACAGGGAATATAAATGACGACCGGGACACAGGGACACAACTACAACGGGGACACCGGGGGAAACAGGGGGATATAAATGACGACTGGGACACCGGGACAGGGAATGGTCGATTAGCAATCACCATCAACAAAGCTCAAAGGCAATCATTAGAATCATGAGGTATAGGTCTGAATACAGATTGTTTTCCCATGGACCATTATATGTTGCATGTTCAAGAGTCGGTAAACCTGACAATCTATTTATATGCAAAGACCATGGGACAGCAAAGAATGTTGTATATTCGCAAGTTTTACGTAGTTAAAACCATATATATATATATATATATATATATATATATATATATATCTATTTTCACAGGTGGGACATAGGGACACAACTACAATGGCGCGTAACTATTATGGCGTGTAACTATTATGGCGCGTAACGACTTACGCGCGCGGGGGGGCTTGGGGGGGGCGCGAAGCGCCCCCACCAACTAGGTGTTGGGGTGGCGCGAAGCGCCACCCCAACAGCTAGTATATATATAAAAATAAGTTGTCTGTGTGTGGATCTGTGGATCAGGTGACGTCATGTTTGTTCGCATATGACGTCTGAATTATTTCACACTAATACAAAAGAAGAAAAAAACCAAAAAAGGTAAAAACTACAGAAAAAACTAAAAAGAAAAAAAAACTAAAAAAGCTAAAAAACTAAAAAAAAAACTAAAAAATGGTAAAATTCTAATAATTAAAAAAAAACTGAAAAAAAATAAAAAAAGGCAAAAACTACAAAAAAAAATAAAAACTAATAAAAAAACTAAAAAAGCTAAAAAACTAAAAAAACTAAAAAAACTAAAAAAAGGTAAAAAACTAAAAAAAACTAAAAACTAAAAAAGAAAAAAACTAAAAAAAAGGAAAAAACTGAAAAATAAAAGAGAAAAAGAAAACTAAAAAAATATGAATAAATATATATAAAAATAAGTTGTTTGTGGGTTATGTCTGTCTGTCTGTCTGTCGAGTGACGTCGTGTTTGTCCGCATATGACGTCTGAATTATTTCACACTAATACAAAAGAAGAAAAAAAACTAAAAAAGGTAAAAACTACAAAAAAAACTAAAAAGAAAAAAAACTAAAAAAGCTAAAAAACTAAAAAAACTAAAAAAGGTAAAAAACTGAAAACTAAAAAAAAACTGAAAAAACTAAAAAAAGGCAAAAACTAAAAAAAAACTAAAAACTAATAAAAAAACTAAAAAAGCTAAAAAACTAAAAAACTAAAAAAACTAAAAAAAGGTAAAAAACAAAAAAAAACTAAAAACTAACAAAGAAAAAACTAAAAAAAAAGGAAAAAACTGAAAAATAAGAGAAAAAGAAAACTAAAAAAATATTAATAAATATAAAAAATATAAATATAAATATAATATAAATTAGCAATCAACAAAGCACCGAGACACAAATGACGACCGGGACACAGGGAGTATAAATGACGACCAGGACATAAGTAAAAAAAAACTAAAAAAACTAAAAAAATGGTAAAAACTACAAAAAAACTAAAAACTAATAAAAAAACTAAAAAATCTAAAAATCTAAATAAACTAAAAAAGAAAAAAAGAAAAAAGGAAAAAAATAAAGGAGAAAAACAAAACTAAAAAACGAATGTATATACAGACCGGGACACCGGGATACAAATGACGACCGGGACACAGGGAATATAAATGACGACCGGGACACAGGGACACAACTACAATGGGGACGCCGGGGGGCGCCGGGGGGCACAGGGGGATATAAATGACGACCATATATATAAAAATAAGTTGTCTGTGTGTTATGTCTGTTACACTTTGTCTGTTACGCCAGATTATATCTTCTGTACTAGCTGTTGGGGTGGCGCTTTGCGCCACCCCAACACCTAGTTGGTGGGGGCGCTTCGCGCCCCCCCCCCAAGCCCCCCACGCGCGCATAAGTCGTTACGGGCCATATTAGTTTCGCGCCATTGTAGCTGTGTCCCTTTGTACCATCTATGAATATAGTTAGATTTATATATGTGTTTTGAACTACGTACAACTTGCGAATATACAACATTCTTGGATTTCCCATTGTCTGTGCATATACAAAGCCTTATGTACTTATAATGACGTCATATGCAAACGCTCTTTTTACAAACAAACAAACATGCATACACACAACTCGTTTTTATATAGATAGATAGATAGATGGATACAATACACATTAATTGCGTAAAACTTGCGAATATACAACATTCTTCGCTGTCCAATTGTCGCTGTATATAAATAGATTGTCAGGTTTACCGACCCTCAAACATGCAACGTACAATGGTCCATGGGAAAAACAATCAGTATTAAGATCTATACCACATTTTTCTAATGATTGACCTTGAGCTTTGTTGATGGTGATTGCAAATGCTAATCGAATTGGGAATTGTAATCTTTTAAATTGAAAAGGCAGATCCATTGGAATCATGAGAATGCGAGGAATGAGAACAGCCTCACCCTCAAAAGGCCGTGTCAAGATTGTGGCCTCTATTACGTTTCCATTGTATTTTTACGGCAAGTCGCGTGCCATTGCAAAGCTTTGGTGGGTTGATATTTCTTAACAGTATTATTGGTACGCCTATTTTTAGTTGTAGCACGTGTGGTGGAAACCCTGAAAGATCCACGGAATTTAAAAATTCAGATGGATAATTAACCGCCTCATTTGGTTCCAAAATAGTGTCGACTGACTTGTAAAGGACTGCCTAGTCTCGAATCTTGGTCAAAACAATATCGTTGATTTCGTGGACGTCTATATTTTTGGGTGCAAGAATCGGTCTTTCACTTAGCCATTTATTATTTTTATGATTGTTTAGAATATTCAGAAACACTTTTTCAATCAATTCATTTTTGGACGTCACTAAATTACAGAATTCAGCAGGTAGTTGTATACGTCCTGAAATTGAGTCTACTGGGAGCTTTCCGTTTCCAATTGCCAGCAATTGATCTGAAAATGTTTGACCAGAGTTATCGTTTTGCAATCGGACACGCACATTTGTAGTTAATTTTACTGTTTTTACATGTGCCCATAAATTAGAATTTTTCAGGCAAGCATTCATTTCGTCTGCAGGGGTTGATACCTGTGTACCACCTATGAATATAGTTAGATTTATATATGTGTTTTGAACGACGTAAAACTTGCGAATCTACAACATTCTTGGCTTTCCCATTGTCTGTGCATATACAAAGCCTTATGTACTTATAATGACGTCATATACAAACGCTCTTTTTACAAACAAACAAACATGCATACACAAAACTTATTTTTATATAGATAGATAGATACAATACAAATGAACTGCGTAAAACTTGCGATTATACAACATTCTTCGCTGTCCAATTGTCGCTGCATATAAATAGATTGTCAGGTTTACCGACCCTCGAACATGCGACGTACAATTCTTCATGGGAAAAACAATCAGTATTAAGATCTATACCACATTTTTCTAATGAATGACCTTGAGCTTTGTTGATGGTGATTGCAAATTGAACATTCCTTGTGTCCCGGTGGTCATTTATATATCCCCCCTGTGCCCCCTGGTGTCCCCTTTGCAGTTGTGTCCCTGTGTCCCGGTCGTCATTAATATTCCCTGTGCCCCGGTCGTTATTTGTGTCGCGGTGTCCCAGTCTGTAATTTCTCTTTGAGTGTCCTGTTCGTCATTTATATTCCATGTTTCCCGCTAGTCCTTTGTGTCCCGGTGTCCCGGTCTGTAATTTCGTCAGTCGACAAATATGACGTCAGTCGACAAAAAACTTCATGACGTAATAATGCTCAATCCTCATAATGACGTCAGTCGACAAACATGACATCAGTTGACACGAAAACATGACGTCAGTCAACAGACATACAACTTATTTTTATATATATAGATATACATATAGTTTCTGTTTCAGTTTTTCTTTTTTTTAGTTTTGCAGCTTTTTTAGTTTTTTTAGTTTTTTTTCTTTTTAGTTTTTTACCTTTTTATGACACTTGGTATTAACCAAGTGACATGTAGCAATCGCAAATTCTGTCGGTCTGTCGGTCAATGTTCATTCTAACATTGACAGTTGGAAAAATCTTCACTTGCCAAGTATGCTAAAGCTCAACAATTTATAATAAACCTAAAATTTTAAGTATCTGTTTTATGATTTTCGAATTACTTTAATCTATTGTCAAAATATTTTGAAATATTTATGCAATTCCCAGTTTTTACATTTTTAGTTTCAGTTTTCTTTTTCTTCTTTATTTTTCAGACGTAAATTCATATCGCCGAACCTTTGTTTTTTAAGTAAAATCTGGTAGGCATTGATAATCTTATCCAAGTCAAAATCCCAAACCCAATCATCATCGCTATCATTTTCAGTTTTGATACGTTTGACTCTCGCTGTCCAGGTTGATCTTCTTCTAATTGCGCGGTTTTGCGTTCTTTAGCCGCAAGCCTTTTGGCATTAACTCTCTGAGCAGCTTCCTCGGCTGTTTCTTCTGTTGTAGGATTTGGTAACATTGTATCTTTTTCAATGTTTTTCAATTTGTCAGTGTTCATTCTAACATTGACTGTTAGAAAAATTTTTACGTGCCAAGCATGCTAACACTCAACAATTTATAATAAACCTCAAAATTATAAATATCTGTTATACGGTTTTCGAATTAATTTAATCTATTGTGAAAATATATAGAAATATTTATGCAATTCCCCGTTTCTACATTTTTAGTTTCAGTTTGCTTTTCAGTTTAGTTTCATTTTTATATATAGATAAGATATGATCTGGCGTAACGGACAGACAACTTATTTTTATATGTATAGATAGATATATAAAATGTATTTTTGTGTTGAGGGTTTAAATGTAAAAACTGGGAATTGCATAAATATTTCAAAATATTTTGACAATAGATTAATGTAATTTGAAAACCTAAAAAAATATACTTAAAATTTTAAGGTTTATTATAAATTGTTGAGCTTTAGCAAGCTTGGCACGTGGAGATTTCTCCAACTGTTAATGTTATAGAATGTTACCAAAAAGCAAAACCAGGCTTGCGGCTCAAAGAGAAAGGGCCAGATTAGGAATGTGCAATTTACGTCAACGAAGGCGTGTCGAGGAACTACCAGAGCAACGCGAAACCAGACTTGCTGCTGAAAGAGAAAGTAAAAAAAGAAGGTGTGTCGAGGAATCACAAGAGCAATTTGAAAACAGGCTTGTGGCTTCAAGAGATAATGCTAGACTAGGAATGTGCAATTTACGTCAACGAAGGCGTGTCGAAGAACTACCAGAGCAACGCGAAACCAGACTTGCTGCTAAAATAGAAAGTGAAAAAAGAAGGCGAGCCGAGGAATCACAAGAACAGCAAGAAAACAGGCTTGCGGCTGATAGAGAAAGTAAGAAAAGAAAGGGTGCCGAGGAATCACAAGAGCAACCTGAAAATTATCGCCTGGCATTCAGGTATAGCCCAGTCGAAGATTATAGTAGATGTGTTCAAATCGGGACTCTGTCTAAAATTTGTCCCTATTGCAAGGCCTTGAAGTTCAATGGTGAAACAATGGGAATGTGTTGCGTCTCAGGAAAAGTTAAACTTCCTCTATTGGCTGCACCACCAGAGCCATTGAAGACTTTGCTTACTGGAACTACGTTAGAATCTAAGCGTTTTTTATCACAGATCAGAGAATATAACTCATGTTTCCAAATGACGTCGTTTGGTGCCCAAATCGAAAATCCAGATCAATTTATACCTACTTTCGAAGTAAAAGGGCAAATTTATCATAGAGCAGGGTCCCTTCTACCATTCTCAGGCGAGAATCATAAATTTTTACAATTGTACTCCATCAGTGATAGAGATTCTGAATTGAATACACGTTGCGAAATTTCTCCCAACGTTGAAAGGACAATCGTTTCCCAATTGCAATATCTTTTCCACGAAAATAATAATTTAGTGTGTCTGTTCAAAACAGCCATCGATTTGATGCCTACTGATACGAATAAAATTGTTATTTCCGCTGACAAATCGCCTCCTGGCCAACAGGTGCGTAGATACAATGCTCCAACTATCGACGAAGTGGCAATCGTTATGGTCGGTGATCAGTTTTTACCTCGAGATATTATTCTTCATAAGCGAAGCGCTCAGTTGGTAAGAATTGCTGAAACTCATCGATGCTACGATGCCCTACAATATCCTATCATTTTTTGGGATGGAGCCGACTGCTATCACTTTAATATTAAATTGATGAATCCAGCCACTAACAAAGAAATGAATAAAAAATGCAGTGCAATGCATTATTATTCCTATAGACTAATGATTCGGCAGGATGAAGACAATTATATTTTAAAATGCCGTCAATTGTTTCACCAATACGTCGTTGATATGTATGCAAAAATTGAATCAGAACGTTTGCTATTTATCCGTCTGAATCAGACCAAGCTCCGCTCTGAACAATACATTCATTTGCGAGATGTAGTTGTAAATGACGGTAATACCACAAACGTTGGAAGATTAACGATTTTACCTTCGTCATATGCTGGCAGTCCCCGTCATATGCATGAATATGCTCAAGATGCTATTGCGTATGTTCGTCTCTATGGTCGTCTAGATTTATTTATTACATTTACATGTAATCAATCTTGGGACGAGATACAGCAGCTTTTACTTCTTGGACAATCGGCGGTTCAGACATGACATTACGGCCCGTGTCTTCCGGCAAAAGTTTAAATCACTGATAAACTACATAGTAAAACTTGAAGTGTTTGGGTCAGTGCGATGCTGGATGTACTCAGTGAAATGGCAAAAACGAGGTTTGCCACACGCGCATATACTAATCTGGCTACATAATAAAATTACTTCTAACGAAATTGATGATGTGATTTCCGCTGAAATACCTGATGAAAATGTTGATAAGGGGTTATATGATATTGTTGTAAAAAATATGATACATGGACCTTGCGGTGCACTGAACGAAAATTCACCATGCATGGCCAAAGGAAGGTGCACGAAGCAATATCCTTGACTTTTAGTATCCAACACAATTACTGGCAATAATGGTTACCCACAATATAGAAGAAGATCTACTGAAGATTGCGGTAAAACAGCAATAATAAAGAAGCGTAACGGTACCACCATCGAAGTAGATAACCAGTGGGTTGTTCCATATTCCCCATTATTATAAAAAACATTTAATGCACACATAAACGTTGAATACTGTAACTCCGTAAAGGCAGTCAAATACATATGTAAATACGTCAACAAAGGCAGTGACATGGCAGTTTTTGGCTTGCAGTCCAAAATCAAAGATATCAACGAAATCGTACAATATCAGGCTGGAATATGCATAAGCAGTAATGAAGCTGTTTGGCAAATTCCTTCATTTCCGATACATGAACGTAGTCCAGCTGTTGTTCAGTTAGCGATACATTTACAGAATGGTCAACTTGTTTATTTTTCGGAATCCAACGTGCAACAAAGAGCCCTGAATCCACAGGATACAAAGTTAACTGCTTTCTTTTCGCTATGCAAAAATGATTCTTTTGCAAAAAAACTGCTGTATACTGAAGTGCCTTCGTATTACACGTGGAATACTAAAAATAAAGTATTTGAAGGTTGAAAACAGGGTAAGTCAGTCGACGGCCAACCTACCATCTTCAAAGATACCACAATAGGAAGACTCTACACCGTTCATCCCAATCAACATGAATGCTTCTTTCTACGCCTGCTTTTGGTGAATGTACCCGGTCCGACGTCCTTTGAGTATTTGAGAACTGTAAACGGTACTATACATGACACTTACCGTAGTGCATGCCAAGCTCTGAATTTAATGGAGAATGACCAACACTGGGATAACTGCATCAATGACGCGTGCAAACGTCAACTCCAAGTCAAATTTGTGCATTGTTTGGAATCGTACTAAAAACGGTCGGTGACCAGTTTTTACCTCGAGATATTATTCTTCATAGGCGAATAACACAAATCTGATTTGTCAATTGAAACTAGAATAATTCCTGAAAATTGCAAATAAAATAATTTTATTTCATTTCTCAGTTGTTATAATTGTCTCCTGGAAACAATTTTTTTTTTTTGGCTTAACTCCTAAAATGAACGTCTCTTTTACGTTGGGATATTTCCATCATCACATTTTGTTTTATTTCAGTTTTCAGTTCAGAATTGCTAAAGCTATTATGTAAAATGCAAACCTATTTATGGTGTTTGAGCAATAATTTCGATTTTTAAATAGAACTGAAAAAATACTACCAGATTTTAAAATTAGTTTAAATTTCGTTTTGATTCAATGAACTCGTTACGTCATTTTATTTTAGCTTTTAAGAGATTGTTATCTAAGTTCATAATAACAAATATGGTGTACAAAATTGTTATGGTTAGGCATGGTGAAAGAGCTTGGAACAAAGAAAACAAATTTTGCGGCTGGTTTGATGCTCCCTTGAGTAAAAAGGGGATTCAGGAAGCCCATGCTGCTGGCCAATTGCTGCTGACCAAAGCCTACCAATTTGATGCTGCTCATACATCAGTTTTGACTAGAGCTCAACGTACCTTGAAAGTCATCCTTGAAGAAATTCAGCAGTCTAGCCTTCCCGTTCAGAAGAGTTGGCGACTAAAATGGCGACTAAGAAGTAGAGTCAAACATTTTGATAAACTGTCTGATGAAGCTATTATGGGAATAAACTTGCCAAATAGAAGACCTTTCGCCTATGAACTTGATGATAATTTGAAACCGATTAAATCCATGCAATTCCTTGGTGATAAAGAAACTGTGTGCAAAGCTATGGAAGCTGTTGCTAATCAAGGAAAACCCAAATGAGCTCTAGTTTTTGTCGTTTAATTTGTCTAATGCCGTCCCCACGGAAATAGCCTAAGAGGTATTGTCAAACATTTGAATCAACTGTCTGATGAAGTTATTATGGGAATAAAATTGCCAAATGGAATATATTTCGTTTATGAACTTGATGACAATTTGAAACCGATTAAATCTATACAATTCCTTGGTGATGAATAAACCGTGTACAAAGCTATTTAATCTGTTGCTAATCAAGGAAAACCCAAATGAGCTCTAGTTTTGTCGTTTAATTTTTCTTTTTTTTATCAAGTCTATTTTCTCCTGTGAAAAAGATAATAATGTTTTTAGTGTAAATTTATTTTAGTATTGAGCAATTGTTGTCGTACATTGTTAAACCGGTTGCATTGGGATTCGAGTGCAGTTAGCACACATTTCATTTGGACTCGAAAATACTACACTTTATTGGCATTAATAATGCTTCCGAAATTGACTAAAATATAGCTCCAATTTTCGACAAAACGAAATTTAAATAGAGAAACATTTAGCAAACAAAGTTCTAACAAACACTTCAAAGTAACGAACAATAACTTAGGAGCGGGTCGGATTAATAGCTATAGTAAGAATCGAACTCTAGCCTATGTCAACTGAAATAATCTATTGACAAGATAACTTGAAACAAATTTATTTTGAAAATTACTTCTTTAGAATGGGGATTATATGGCTCTAGTGATGTCTGAAACCTATTAGAGAATAACCCCATGGCACATATTGTACTTATTTAGCTGCCTGATTGTCTGAAGTTCATCTCTTGCTATTCTAAATAAGAAAAAGCCATACGTTTTTCCTGTTTATGATTTTTTTTATATTACAGTAAAGAACACCACAGATATACAAAAAAAGCTAAATTTACATAAAAATTGCATTAAATTACATTACATTAAAATTGAATAATTAAATTACAATAATATTGTAATAAAATGAATTACATTAAAATTGCAATAAAATATTTTGCAGTATAAGGAAGCTATATTTCAGTAGTTTGCAAAAGCGAAGACTTGGGCTCTTATTAAATTATACAAAATTGTTTAAAGAATAAAAAATGGTGATTGCAAAAATATTTGAATATATTTTGACAATGGGTTAAAGCAATTTAAAAACCTTAAACAAGAAAACCAAAAGTTTGAAGCTTAGTAGAAATTGGACTTGTTTCAATATTAATACTTGCGGCTCAAAGAGAAATTATCATCAATCCTACAAAGTCATAAAAAGAGAATACCAGGAGGAAACACCAGAGCAATACAAAACCATGCTTGAGGCTCAAAGAGAAAGGGCCAAATTAGGAATGCCCAATTTACATCAACGAAGGCGTGTCAAGGATTAACCAGAGCAACGCGAAACCAGGCTTACGGCTGGTTTCGCGTTTTGGTTGAAATAAAGTAAATTGTGCATCTAAAAAAAAAAAAAAAAAAAAAAAAAAAAAAAAAAGTTTACAGTGGGATGTCGCAACAGTAATTTTTTAATATACTACCTAATTTCCATAAAAAAAAAATCTTTTAAAATTCATCCAACTCTTGTTAAACACTCAATGGCTTCTAATTGTTGTTCAGCTTATGAAGATTGATGCCGACCATCCTGTTCCTCTGCTCTTAAAACATCGTGACTCTTCTTGGCATTTGCCACTGAAAATTTCCCCTTTTCATGCCTGTACGGATGAAGCTGCTTGGGAGGTTTGGGATGACTTAGTAATCCATCTCCTCCGAGGGAAGTAAGGACCATAGTAGATGAAAGAACAATTGGGGAAGTAAAATTTTTGATTTTTGTGGTGAAAATTTTTTTTTTATTTTGAATGGAAGAGTTGGAAAAGATGGAGGTGTGGGAAACCTCACTTTGGGCTTCTCTAAGCGTTATTGACTATATTTTGGGTGGATGTTCCTCTTTAGCGTCTTTGTGCAGATTTAGAGGTGATGGCAGTGGTAAGTTCAGATGACTCGCCTATTAGGGCTACTTTTGAGTGGGTTACTTCGAAAGAAACTTGCAGCTAATAGTGATAGGAAGAAAAAACGGAGGGAAATTGAGGATTTAGGGATTAGAAAGGCCTTTAAAGTAACGGGAGAGAAAGAGAAACATTTTCAGAGTATAATGACGAGTGAAGAATATTTTACTAGGTGATGGAAAAATAGAGGAGTCGTTAGTATTAGTTCATGATGTTGTATATGAGGTAGGCTCAAATTTAAATTGCATAGTTAAGAATGATATTAAGAATGGATATTTCGATGATGATTCTGAAAGAAAACGCCTGGGAGTTTTAAAGTTACTGTGGAAAGCGAGTGATATTATAGCTAGTAGGGAAAATACTAGATTTTATTTGATTATAAGCTGAGTCGGAATAAGTATAAGAACTTGTTAAAGATTACGAAAAAAAGCATGAAATTAAGACAGGAGAGCAACTGAAAAAAGGTGATAGAGAAGGAGATATTAGGACCTTTTGGCGTAAAGTTAAAAATTCTACAGGAGGAGCAGAGGTTTATGATGGTATTTCAGCAGTAGATTCTTGGCCTGCATATTTAGAGGAAAGAGAAAATGAAGTGATTAGGGACCAAGGAGGAACTAGTTTGAGTGTAGATCTGGTATCTGCAGTACGTGATGTAGTTGATAGGCCAATGAAAGAATATGATTACGTTTGGTTGATCCGGTAAGTAAAGTTTTGGAGACAATGAAAGGAATGAGAGGTGGGTCTGCTCCAGGTATAGATGGAATACCTACCGCGCTTTTGAAGTGGGGATGGGTATGGCTGCTGCCTGTATAGTAGGGATGTTTTCCGGTATATTGAACAGTTCAGAACGGTCCTTGTCTTGGGCTATGTCTATTCTAGTGCCATTATTTAACAAGGAGGATAGATTAGACCATGGGAATCATAGACGTATAGGCTTAATTCATGTGCATAGTTAGGTTTTTGCTAAGATATTATGTCTTAGGATAGATAATTAGATGACAAATATAGAAATTTATCAGATTCACAGGCAGGGTTCAGAAAAGGCTATAGTCCTCTAGATCAGATTTTTTTTGCATTAGGGATGATTTGGAAACAAGTTAGGAGAGACGAAGGCAGGCTATTGGTTATATTTTTAGATTTCAAAGGGCTTTTAACGGAGTAGTTAGAAGTTTAATGATAAAGTCGTTGTTATCCCTATGGCTACCAAGTGTATTTGTTAATATTATGGAATCTATGTATAATATAGTTAAGATTGTAGTACGGGTAGGCTATTTCTCTAGGGTTATTAGGAGCAGACTTGGTGTTAAGCAGGGATGTACAATTTCCCTAAGGCTGTTTTCATTCCCAAATCCTGAAGAGGTTTGTTTGCCATACGTACGCACAAATCTTCTATAATAACTAAAGTGTAGTTATAAATTTCTGATGTAAAATCAAAAGTCATATCTGACGTCTCTAACTGTTTTCGATGGAGTATATCTTCGGACATTTTTGACTTATATTTTTCCCATAACTCTGTAGGAGCTGATGGAGAGCAAGTTGTTAAAATGATGCCAAACAATGCACGAATTTGACTTGGGGTTGACGTTTCGCACGCGTCATTGATGCAGTTATCCCAGTGTTGGTCATTCTCCAATAAATTCACAGCTTGGCATGCACTACAGTAAGTATCATGTATAGTACCGTTTACAGTTCTCAAATACTCAAAGGATGTCGGACCGGGTACATTCACCAAAAGCAGGCGTAGAAAGAAGCATTCATGTTGATTGGGGTGAACGGTGTAGAGTCTTCCTATCGTGGTATCTTTGAAAATGGTAGGTTGGCCGTCGACTGACTTACCCTGTTTTCGATGTTCAAATACTTTATTTTTAGTATTCCACGTGTAATACGAAGGCACTTCAGTATACAGCAGTTTTTTTGCAAAAGAATCATTTTTGCAAAGCGAAAAAAAAGCTGTTAATGTTGTATCACCGTCAAAGTAAAAATGACGACAACTAACTTCATGACGTCAGTCAACACAGAAACATGACGTCACCTGACAGACAGACAGACACACAGACAGACAACTTATTTTTATATATATAGATAGAAGATAGATATACCAATTCAAAAACGAATGTATTCAAGCCGAAGTAGCTGAGTTGGTAAAGCGTTATGTTCCAGGTTCCAGGTCCGAGAGGTTCCAGGCTCGAGCCTTGGCTTTAGCATAAATACAAAAGAAGAAAAAAAAATAAAAAAGGTAAAAACTACAAAAAAAACTAAAGATAATTCTAAAAAAACTAAAAAAGCTAAAAAATTAAAAAGAACTAAAAAATGGTAAAAGACTAAAAACTAAAAAAGAAAAAACTAAAAAAAGATAAAAACTACAAAAAAGCAAAAAAGAAAAAAAAAAAACACTAATAAAAAAACTAAAAAAACTAAAAACTGAAAAAGAAAAAAAAAACTAAAAAAAGAAAAAAAACTGAAAAATAAAGGCGAAAAACAAAATTAAAAACCGGGACACAGGGAATATAAATGACAACCGGGACACTCAAAGAGAAATTGCAGACTGGGACACTGGGACACAAATAACGACCGGGAGATATAAATGACGACCGGGACACTCAAAGATAAATTACAGACTGGGACACAAATGACGACCGGGACACCGGAACACATGGAATATAAATGACGACTGGGACGCTCAAAGAGAAATTACAGACAGGGACACTGGGACACAAATGACGACCGGGATACTGGGAATATAAATGACGACCGGGACACAGGGACACAACTACAAGGGGATGCCGGGGGCACAGGCGGATATATAAATGACGACGGGGACACAAGGAATGTTCGATTAGCAATCACCATCAACAAAGCTCAAGTGCAATCATTAGAACAATCATGTATAGATCTGAATACGGATTTATTTTTCCCATGGACAATTTTATGTTGCTTGTTCAAAAGTCGGTAAACCTGACAATCGATTTATATGCACAGACAATGGGACATCAAAGAATGTTGTATATTCGCAAGTTTTACGTAGTTAAAAACATATATATATATATATATATATATATATATATATATATATATATATATATATATATTTATTTCTATATTCACAGGTGGGACACAGGGACACAACTACAATGGCGTGTAATGACTTACGCGCGCAGGGGGGCTTGGGGGGCGCGAAGCGCCCCCACCAACTAGGTGTTAGGGTGGCGCAAGGCGCCACCCCAACAGCTATATATATATACATATATATATATATATATATATATATATATATATATATATATATATATATATATATATATATATATATATATATATATATATATATAATGAATTACATTACATATGCGTATAATGAATACCTTCAATGTTCTAACTTTCAATAAATTCTAACTTTAGAGAATTGTTGACAAAACATAAGAGTTCAAGCTTGGAAATCTAAAATTCAAGCTTAGAAACGGAAATCTATGCAAGACATCGCTGCCATACAAACAGGTCATTGTCATAACTGCCGTTTCCTACATTGATTCTCGTTTAGCATTCGTGACACATGGGGATAAATCAACTATTAATGCTTAAAATCCGAGACGGTGAGTGATTTGATATCCCATGGTGTGCCTCCAGGGCCATAGGTGTGCTGCACGTAAACTTACAATGGGGAGGTCAAACAAGTCTGCAAGGGGGTGCCTAAAAATTATGTTAAAAGACAATTTCGATATTAGTGTTTATTGAAACTGTGTAAAAAGTAGTTTTGTTTCAAGAGCAAAAGTCATATTGATTCGTGCTTGAAAATATAAAACTAAACAGTTAGAGTGGAGAAAAATCTCATGTCTGTATTTGTGAGTGTGGTTTTGAAGTTACTACCCCATGAGGTTTTCAGATGGAGATGAATGTGGACAATATGGAGGTCTCGGTCAAGATAAAATCCTTTAAATTCAATAGTAGTAGTTAGGAGGTGGGAGAGATTTGTTAACACAATATTCCGTGTGCAAAAGGCAGAGTTATTGTTGTTGCAGGCCCACATACGGCCTGCATGGGAGAAGGGATCCAGCCTTCGGTCGGCCACTAGACCCTTCTTGTGGGTCGGGACCTGGGGTGGGGCCTATTCTAACTGTGACTATTTAAATCAATAAATATTTATATATCTTATATATTTTTATATATTATTTTATATGTAACAGATTTTTGTATAATTTGAATAATACTGTAACTAAATTAAAATCACCTAGAAAAATCTATTTTGCTTATAGAATTTTGTTGTTTTTTGGGGGGGGGGCATTTCCCAAGACCAAGGAAGAAGAGGCACTATACATAAAGTGTTCGGATAGAATTTTAAAATGGAAGTTTCTTGTTAATAATTTTTAACAAAAATTGATTATGAAAACTCAATATCCCTTCCTTCATTTAGAAATGATCCCCTTATAAATGCTTTTATACATTTTTTAATATCCATATAAATATGTATCAGTGCTTATGTAAACAGGTTTCAAAAATTTATTGCGTATTTATTTATGCATTAAAGAAACAATGCTATTTTATTATTTTTTGTCTTGTAGCATTTAGTCAACAGATTGAGGCTAGGTTAGGCCAGTTTTATTTTGACAACGATAAGTGTGACATGCATCAATTTAAAACCCCATTCAGATAATTTCTTTGTGGATCTTCAATGTCTTGCTAAACAACAGTTTTAACAAACAAAATTCTAAATTGTGATAAACGTTTTTAGAAAATCGTAAAAAAAATCTACTATTTCTAGTCTGTAACAAGAGGCCAATGATAAAATAAAGACTATTGCACGAACCTTAAAATTCAAACGGGGACTTGACGTGTTTATCGAATATTATCGAACCAAACTCAAGATTTATTATTGATAATGAAGTTCAATCGATGAATGAATGGTCTCAGATGATGTAACAGTTATTCACGGTTTGGTATCATCAAGAAAAAATTTCCGTGATTGTAGTTCTTTGGTAACTTTAAACAAACAAATTTAACCTGGCGAACCAAATTTTTTATTCTCAGCGTATAAGTGAGCTACAAATAGACCTTATGGTTACCTTCCATTGGATCTTAATCGAAACTCGCTCGAAGATTTACGTGTGCTCAAGAATATTTTTGACAATGAAATTAATGTATATCTACCCGTGAATAGTAAAACAAACCTTTAGCAGCTATCATGAAATTGAAGAAACTACATACAAACTTATATTTATTTTTTGTCCTAGGTAATTTTAAAAGCACGCCTTAGAAAGCCCATACTCAAACACAGCATTGACAATAAATTCAATTAACTATCTGAACTTCGTTTAAATTTAATTGAAGGTAATATTCAGCTGCCAGAAGTAATTAAGCATCAGACAAAGCCACATCGTTCACTTGTACACAACCTAGCTTACAAAAAGAAAGAAAACAATTTAAAAGGAAATGACTTGTTCAAGCGGGTGGTAGTTTCTTTTCATTGTTAATACCAATAATAGCGGAACTTTTAAACAAAATTCTCTAGAAAAACTACTAAACGTTATGAATTGATTCCAATTGAACTTGCTATTCCACCAAAATTTAAAAGGAAATGACTTGTTCAAGCGGGTGGTAGTTTCTTTTCATTGTTAATACCATCAATAGCGGAATTTTTAAACACAATTCTCTAAAAAACTAAAATCCTTGTGACATTACTGAGGATTGAACCTCAATCCAGGAATGACGTCATTAGAAAATCAATCTGAATATAGTAACGAATGAAATATTTTATGTTTTTAAGCTAATTCCAGGAAGTCATAATTGCAAAAGTATTTTGAATTATTTTCATATATATTCCGAAATTTTACAAAACAACATATTGGTATGTTCTCAAATGCTAATTTGATGAGCGTTAAACATCATGGCAATAATCAGTCAATTCAAGGACATTCTGAAAACCCTAAGGCTGTTATCCTGATTTTTCTTTATAACAAAATGAGCTTTGATAAATTAAGCATTGATGCCATTGATTTAAAGAATAAACGGGTTCTTATGAGAGTAGATTTCAACGTTCCTTTAAAAGAGGATAAAATCACAAACAATCAAAGAATTGCTGCCGCACTTGAGACAATAAGGTATACTCTTGAGCAGGGTGCAAAGTCAATTGTGCTTATGTCGCACTTGGGCCGTCCAGATGGACGCAGAGAGCTCAAATACTCTTTGAAACCTGTGGCTGAAGAGCTCAAGAAGCTTCTTGGTAAAGATGTCAAATTTTTGGATGATTGTGTTGGAGCAAAAATTGAAAAAGAATGTGCTGACCCCCCTCAGGGCTCGATTATATTGCTTGAAAACCTTCGGTTCCATGTAGAAGAAGAAGGGAAAGGAATTGATGCTTCGGGACAGAAAGTAAAAGCCAACCCAGTAAATGTGACAAAATTCCGTGATTCCTTAAAAAGGCTGGGAGACGTTTATGTGAATGATGCCTTTGGCACTGCTCATAGAGCTCATAGCTCTATGATGGGAGACGGGTTTGACATTCGAGCCTCAGGATTTTTGCTGAAAAAAGAACTTCAATATTTTGCTAAAGCCCTTGAGAATCCAGATCGACCATTCCTTGCTATTTTAGGAGGTGCTAAAGTTGCTGATAAAATACAACTTATTGAGAGTCTTATTGATAAAGTTGATGAGATGATTATTGGAGGTGGAATGGCATACACATTCTTAAAAGTAATAAACAACATGGAAATTGGAAATTCTCTTTTTGATGCTGAAGGTGCTAAAATTGTAGAAAAACTGGTTGCGAAAGCCCAAGAGAAGAACGTTACAATTCATCTTCCAGTTGATTTCGTAACAGCTGACAAATTTGCTGAAGATACTAATACTGGAAGTGCTAAAATTGCTGATGAGATTCCATCTGGCTGGATGGGCCTTGATGCTGGACCAGAAACAGTTAAAAAGTTTGTTGAACCTATTTCAAAAGCTAAAACCATTGTATGGAATGGACCTATTGGAGTTTTTGAATTTCAAAAATTTGCATACGCTACTAAAGCTATTATGGATGCAGCTGTAGATGCTACAGCTCGTGGTGCCACTGTTATAATTGGTGGTGGTGATACTGCTACTTGTGCTGCTAAATGGGGCACTGAAAGTAAAGTCAGTCATGTTTCTACTGGTGGGGGAGCTAGTCTTGAGCTTTTGGAAGGAAAGGTCTTACCAGGAGTTGCCGCCCTTTGTAATGCTTAGATACGAGGGTTAGTAAGGTGTGTGTTAGTCTGATCTATTTGATTTTCTTGTGATAATCTATGATCTTTCATTAGTTCATGTTTTTTTGAAAATAAAATAATCTCATCATAAAAAAAGTCTGACGATAGATTTACCCGAGCCTGTGCCAGCCTTGCAAGATCCCTAAGCTTGTGTGCCTCCTTAGGTTTGTCAATAGTAGTTGCTGGTGATATGAACTGTGGCTTGTCCAATGTGGCCAGCCCCAGCGCGCAACTTTTGCTGCGTGTGTGCTGACTCGACACATTGACAACGACTCTCCCTTCACTTATATCCATAATTCCGGTTCAACATCGTTCTTGGACCTTATACTTTGTTCTTCTGTGTTTACTCCCGCTGAACCATGCCATGTCTATTTTTCTTTTCGTGATTCTGATCATTTCCCTATCCTGAACAGTTTTGCCATTGATAGTTCCGAGTCTCAAACCAAGGTAAGAGTTGCAAATGGTCAGTAAAGAAGGACTGGAATAAGACCAATAAAATCTTACGCGCTACTATTGAATTATGCTGATATTCTTAATTTGAGTAGAACCCTGGCTTTAATAGAGAAGAATTTTGCAAGTTTAAATGAGGAGTATAACGATGTTGGTCTAAAATTAAATCCGAGTAAGAGTGAATGGTTTAAGTTCACCAGGACCAGGTTCTGATAGTACCAAAGTCACTTTAGGTGATTCTGATATCGAACTTTCGTCATCCCTAACTTTTCTGGGCTTACCCCTTGGTACTGACCTGAAAAGTATGTGTGTAGGAATTTTTTGGCTATACTCTATAACGCTTACACAATTCCTGATGTCTTAGCCCTAGCTCCTTTTTGGAAGCTATTTACCATGACTGATTCACGGACAATCCGTAAGCTATTACAAGTATGCAAAGTATCTTCCAAGTCTTCCTCTTTGGGCTTGTAAATGAAAGTTTCGCAACTTTTTGGTGTTACTGATCCATTTGTAGCTGCGGATCAACAACGTTAATAAAATTATTGATAGATTTAGATCTCTTGGACCTGGTTTTTCGGATGGCTGAGGTGGAATTTCGACCATATTTAAAATTAGAGACGATGTGAAAGTCACCTTTGTTATCAACCATATCCTTAAATCAGATTTTAAAGAATAAAAAAAACTTAGGAAAAAATATGGCGATGATGAATGCGAAGCAAAACCAATTCTGGTATTTCAAGGCACGTCTCCAAGTTGTTAAGATAAGTTTAACAAAAAGTAGAAACGCTAAATTCCCAGCTTGATAGGTGATTAAATGTAGAGACATAAAATAATCTTGGAACCTTGAGACTAGAAATACATCATACGAGTTTAAACATATAAAATTTGACCATTAGAAAAACAATCTGATAACATAATAATAAATAAAATATTTTTATGTTTTTTTAAACTAATTCCAGAAAGTAGTAATTGCAAAAAATTATTTTGAATAATTTTCATACATATTCCGAAATTTTAGGAAGCAACATATTGGTACATTCTCAAATTCTAATTTGACGATCATTAAACATAATATGATTTATTAGACATAGAAAATCTTTTCAGAAACCCAAATTTGAATATGGAGAATACAAAAGAATCCAAAGACAGAGAAACCTTGGAGGTTCGATGGAAACCTGGGAATTATTTCCTAAAAGAGAATTCGACTCTTCAGATCCGTTGAACTTGCACTGTCGGATTGCTGAGGCACAGGTTCAAAGATATTTTAGAACCAGGGACATTGTGAAAGTCACCTTTGTTATCAACCATACCCTTCAATCAGATTTCAAAGAAACATAAAAATAATTTAGTAAAAAATATGGCAATGATGCATTTGAAGCAGAACTGATTCTGGCATTTCATGATACGCCTCCAAGTTGTTACCATAGGCTTAACAAAAAACAGAAACGCTAAATTCCCAGTTTGATAGATAATTCGATGTAGAGACACGACATAATTTTGGAACCCTGAGATTAGAAATACATCATAAGAGTTTGAAAAAAATAAAATTTGACGGCATTTGAAAAACAGTCTAATAATATATTAACGAATAAAATATTTTAGTTTTTAAAGTAATAACAGAAAATTTTGATTGCAAAAGTATTTTGATTTATCTTCATATATATTCCAAAATTTTAGGAAACAACATTAGAAAATTAAGAAACTTGCCTTAAAAAAGCACACGCGCTAGTTTTCCCTAGAATCAATAAGCTCCTACTTGATGTAAAAAACTTGAGTCAAAAACCGATTTTTCTTACAGATCTTTGTTTCTTGATAAGAACTATTCTTCAAAGTATGTTTACCACAGACAATGTTTTTCTCTTCATTCCAAATTTAATAGGATATATAAGAGTAGTTTTTGGAACTGCAGCATTGTATGCAATGCCTAGTCAACCAACTATTGCAGCTACTCTTTATTTGTTGAGTGGTATTTTAGATGCTTTTGATGGGCATGCAGTAAGGTATTTTAACCAAAGTTCACAATTTGGAGTTATGCTTGATATGCTGACAGATCGATGTATGACGATGGCTCTTCTTGTAAATTTGTCAACATTTTGTCTTTCTTGGGTTTTTGCCTTTCAACTTTCTATGGTCACAGATATGGCTTGTCACTGGATCCATTTACACACGTCACTACTGCTTGGAAAGAGGAGTCATGAATGCATTGGCCCGTCTGAAAACACATTCTTACGATTTTATTACACGTCTCGGATATTCCTTTTCACGATGTGTGCTGGCAGCGAACTTTTCTACACCATGTTTTATCTCCTATACTTCACAGAAGGACCCTTAGTTCTTTGTACTGACCTCTTCAGGATCCTTGTCATAGTTTGCATGCCCATCGCCATCTTCAAGTCCCTACTTGCAGTCTTACAAGGGTATATTGCATGGGAGAATTTGAGTGGCCTGGATATTCAGGAAAGACAACAACTTAAAGAAAAATTCAAAAACCCAACTTCTTCTTCTTTAGAAAATGGTTAGCTTTTTGTTACCGTTTCTATTCTCTTTTAGGTTTTGTAATACGTTTTTTAACTTATAAAGAAAGATTGCGTGATTTTCCTTAGAGACACATATAATCCGATTGTCTTATTTAGCTGCTATTGACATTAAATCCTCTGAGATTTTGTGACTTAATAAGTACAGAGTCGTGAAGAAAGAGATTCAATTAGCAGTATCTATTAGAAGAGAATATATCTGTGGTGGCTATACAACAAAATAGTAAATAGTTGTTTTTTTTTTAAAAAAAATCTAAAATTGTTTGGCGAATAAATGGGATAAACATCGTCAAGTTTCCTAACTTTGCAGAAGGGAGCGGGGACGGTAGAGATGTGCCGTAGTACCAGCCGTACTTTTGTACTTAAACTGCTGGGGATAGGTGTACCGGGTCCCACACTTCCCGTTTTATTAGAAAAGTGAGAAGTTGGTAACAACTTATCCCCTACTGGAACATTTACTAAAGTGTGCAATATAAAGGCAGTTGAAGAAAAACTAATTTTCAAGCCGATGCAGAACTTTATTACAATATCGAGGCTGGACGGCATAAAAATAGACACAATATGCTCGAAAGTCATTGGTTACTATGATCCCGAAGTTATTAAAGAAGCGCAGCAAGTGGCTCATTCTGATCTGAAGGTTGCGTATGTCAACCCTACATAATTATGCAATTGGCCAATATTGCTTTAAAACTAAATGTTGCTTTAAAACTAAATAAAAAAGCAATGTGCTTACGATTGCAAATAAGAAACTTCAGCGAATATATAGAGAACGATTGGTTCAGTATACACATAGTGTCTTTTGGTTAGTTCCAAATCCAGCACAAATGTCCCTAGAACGATAATTGATAAAACGTAGCGATACGAGGAGCATGTCCTGTGGTGGCGCAGTGGATTTGACCTTAGCTTGGTAATACGGGATCCAGAGATCGAATCACGCTGCAGAAATGCACTGCAGGGCCGACGCAGGGACCTTAGTAGTCAAGAAGCGTCGTTAATTCTTAAATAAGATACAAGGAGCATACAAGATACCAAGAAGCAGCTAAGATAAGAATAGAAAATCAACTGTTTGGGAGCTCTTGTATCTCTTTGGAGAATCTGGTCTGGTCATTGGAAACATGAGGTTCGGCCATGATAAGAAGGGGTGAGTTTACTTTTTCTTCAGCCTTAAATTTTAGTGTAGTAGATCATATCTTGATGAACCCTAGACTATCTCCTGGATTCCTTAATGTTCAAAATATGAATAAGCTTGGTGCAGATCACTTTCTATTGGTATTAGATATTAGGAAGAATGTACACCAGGATGTTTTAGAAGTTTAGGAAATAAGAGATAGCCCTGAACAACTAAAGAATGAGGCAAAAATAGTGCGAATAGGTTAGAAAGAGAACAGACGTAAGAGAAATGGCAGGGTGTCCGAAAAAGTTTGGCATCGACAGGAGTAATGGGAAAAAAAGAAATTATATGGAAGATTGTCATGCAGACACTTTGCCCAAGGATATACTAATGAAGCAGGTAAGTACTTTTTTGGTAAGCACAGGTAACTTTTTTTTATATTTTGATTGCGAAAAAAGTAAACAGAGACTAAGAAGCATTCTTCAACAGAAAAAGTGTTCAGAATCAAAAGAATAACAAGTGCAAGAGCTCATATAGCACTTGTGACGAGTTTGCAAGAGCCAAGAGCTCATGTGGCATGAGCTCTAGCTAAATTGTAAAAATCGATACATTGCCTTAAAAGGAGAATCAGAGGCCTAATGCCGGTCAGGATTTAAAATAAGAGCTCTGAGACACTAGGTCCTTATAAATATAAAAATTCATTCAGGTCCGATCACCCATTTGTAAGTTAAAAATACCTCATTTTTCCTTTGCCTTCGGCCCCCCAGATGGTCGAGTCGGGGAGACGACTGTTATAAAGTCAATCTGTGCAGGTCCCAGACACGCCTACCAATTTTCATCTTCCTAGCACGTCCAGAAGCACCGACCTCACCAAAGCACTGGACCCGTCCCAGCTTCCCCAAAGAGATTGAATCCAGTCTGTTTATGTCAATCACGAAATGCGCTTATTCTTCCCACAAGGTTTCATCCTGATCTATCCACTCTAGGTGTTTCCCAAAATTTCCGGTTTCTCCCTCCAACTCCCCTCAATGTCACCAGATCTTGTCGGAATTTAAAATAAGAGCTCTAAGATATGGGTTCATTCTAATTATGAAATGTCATTAAGAATTGGTCACCCTTTTGTAAGTTAAAAATACATCAATTGTTCTATTTTTCCTGAGTTAAAACCCCCCACTCCGTCGTCGCGCTTTGATAAATAATATAAATGCTCTCTCTGTGTAATCAATACCTTAAATTCTTCCTTGATGATCAGAGAATAATGTTACTAAGCGCCTCGCAAAAGCTCTTACAGCCAAACGGTAAAATTACCAACATCACGACATTTTTTCATAGGGATTTCAAAACAAATCGGTCACTCAATGACATTTTGTTCCTATAAAGTAGAAAGATATATATTCATCCCTTGTCCTTAAGTATATATATATATATATATATATATATATATATATATATATATATATATATATATATATATATATATATATATATATATATATATATATATATATATATATATATATATATATATATATATATACTAGCTGTTGGGGTGGCGCTTCGCGCCACCCCAACAGCATATATATATATATATATATATATATATATATATATATATATATATATATATATATATATATATATATATAAAAATAAGTTGTCTGTCTGTGGATGTGTGGATGGGTCAGGTGACGTCACCTGAAAAAACTGGATCAGGTGACGTCAAAACTGAAAAAACTAAAAAAAGGCAAAAACTACAAAAAAAACTAAAAACTAATAAAAAAAATAAAAAAGCTAAAAAACTAAAAAAACTATAAAGGTAAAAACCAATAAAAAACTAAAAAAAAACAACTGAAAAAACTAAAAAAAGGCAAAAACTACAAAAAAAAACTAAAAACTAATAAAAAAAGTAAAAAAGCTAAAAAACTAAAAAAACTAAAAAAACTAAAAAAAGGTAAAAAACTGAAAAAAATAAAAAATAAAAAAAACTAAAAAAAAGGAAAAAACTGAAAAATAAGCTAAAATAAAGGTAAAAACCAATAAAAAACTAAAAAGAAAAAAAGGAAAAAACTAATAAATGACGACACTCAAAGAGAAAGCGACCAGGACAAAAGGAATGTTCGATTAGCAATCAACAAAGCACCGGGACACAGGGAGTATAAATGACGACCAGGACATAAGTAAAAAAAAAACTATCTATATATATAAAAATAAGTTGTCAAACTAAAAAAAGGCAAAAACTACAAAAAAAACTAAAAACTAATAAAAAAGCTAAAAAACTAAAAAAACTAAAAAAAAGGCAAAAACTACAAAAAAAACTAAAAACTAATAAAAAAATAAAAAAGCTAAAAAACTAAAAAAACTAAAAAAACTAAAAAAAGGTAAAAAACTAAAAAAACTAAAAACTAAAAAAAACTAAAAAAAAGGAAAAAACTGAAAAATAAGCTAAAATAAAGGTAAAAACCAATAAAAAACTAAAAAAAAACTGAAAAAACTAAAAAAAGGCAAAAACTACAAAAAAACTAAAAACTAATAAAAAAAGTAAAAAAGCTAAAAAACTAAAAAAACTAAAAAAACTAAAAAAACTAAAAAAAGGTAAAAAACTAAAAAAAATAAAAAATAAAAAAAAACTAAAAAAAAAGGAAAAAACTGAAAAATAAGCTAACATAAAGGTAAAAACCAATAAAAACTAAAAAGAAAAAAAGGAAAAAACTAAAAAAAATTTTCATCTAAAAAACTAAAAAAAACTAAAAAAGGTAAAAACTAAAAGAACTAAAAAAGAAAAAAATAAATGACGACACTCAAAGAGAAAGCGACCAGGACAAAAGGAATGTTCGATTAGCAATCAACAAAGCACCGGGACATAGGGAGTATAAATGACGACCAGGACATAAGTAAAAAAAAAATTAACAAAACTAAAAAGAAGGTAAAAACTACAAAAAAACTAAAAAGAAAAAAAAACTAAAAACTAATAAAAAAACTAAAAAATCTAAAAATCTAAATAAACTAAAAAAGAAAAAAAAAGGAAAAAAATAAAGGAGAAAAACAAAACTAAAAAACGAATGTATATACAGACCGGTACACCGGGATACAAATGACGACCGGGACACAGGGAATATAAATGACGACCGGGACACAGGGACACAACTACAACGGGGACACCGGGGGAAACAGGGGGATATAAATGACGACCGGGACAAAAAAACTAAAAAGAAAAAAAAACTAAAAACTAATAAAAAAACTAAAAAATCTAAAAATCTAAATAAGCTAAAAAAGAAAAAAAAAGGAAAAAAATAAAGGAGAAAAACAAAACTAAAAAACGAATGTATATACAGACCGGGACACCGGGATACAAATGACGACCGGGACACAGGGAATATAAATGACGACCGGGACACAGGGACACAACTACAACGGGGACACCGGAGGAAACAGGGGGATGTAAATGACGACCGGGACACCGGGACAGGGAATGGTCGATTAGCAATCACCATCAACAAAGCTCAAGGGCAATCATTAGAATCATGAGGTATAGATCTGAATACAGATTGTTTTCCCATGGACCATTATATGTTGCATGTTCAAGAGTCGGTAAACCTGACAATCTATTTATATGCAAAGACAATGGGACAGCAAAGAATGTTGTATATTCGTAAGTTTTACGTAGTTAAAACCATATATATATATATCTATCTATATTCACAGGTGGGACATAGGGACACAACTACAATGGCGCGTAACTATTATGGCGCGTAACGACTTACGCGCGCGGGGGGGCTTGGGGGGGCGCGAAGCGCCCCCACCAACTAGGTGTTGGGGTGGCGCGAAGCGCCACCCCAACAGCTAGTATCTATATAAAAATAAGTTGTCTGTCCGTTACGCCAGATTATATCTTATCTATATATAAAAATGAAACTGAACTGAAAAGCAAACTGAAACTAAAAATGTAGAAACTGGGAATTGCATAAATATTTCTATATATTTTGACAATAGATTAAATTAATTCGAAAACCTTATAACAGATATTTATAATTTTGAGGTTTATTATAAATTGTTGAATGTTAGCATGCTTGGCACGTAAAATTTTTTCTAACAGTCAATGTTAGAATGAACACTGACAAATTGAAAAACATTGAAAAAGATAGAATGTTACCAAATCCTACAACAGAAGAAACAGCCGAGGAACCTGCTCAGAGAGTTAATGCCAAAAGGCTTGCGGCTAAAGAACGCAAAACCGCTCAATTAGAAGAAGATCAACCTGGACAGCGAGAGTCAAAACGTATCAAAACTGAAAATGATAGCGATGATTATTGGGTTTGGGATTTTGACTTGGATAAGGTTATCAATGCCTACCAGATTTTACTTAAAAAAACAAAGGTTCGGCGATGTGTATTTACGTCTGAAAAATAAAGAAGAAAAAGAAAACTGAAACTAAAAATGTAAAAACTGGGAATTGCATAAATATTTTAAAATATTTTGACAATAGATTAAAGTAATTCGAAAACCTTAAAACAGATACTTAAAATTTGAGGTTTATTATAAATTGTTGAGCTTTAGTATACTTGGCACGTGAAGATTTTTCCAACTATCGATGTTAGAATGAACATTGACCGACAGACCGACAGAATTTGCGATTGCTATATGTCACTTGGTTAATACCAAGTGCCATAAAAATGTAAAAAACTAAAAAGAAAAAAAGCTAAAAAAACTAAAAAAGGTGCAAAACTAAAAAAAAAAAGAAAAACTGAAACAGAAACTATCTATATATATCTTCTATATATATAAAAATAAGTTGTCTGTGGATCTGTGGATCAGGTGACGTCATGTTTCGGCTCACGTCATGAAATTAGTTGCCATCGGTGAGAGAGGGTGTCAGAACGGAGAATGAAGGTCCCAGGTTCAAATCCTGGTTAGGCTAAAAAAGGTAAAAAACTAAAAACTAAAAAAAACTGAAAAACTAAAAAAAGTCAAAAACTACAAAAAAAAATAAAAAAAAATAAAAAAAATAAAAAAGCTAAAAAACTAAAAAAAACTAAAAAAACTAAAAAACTAAAAAAACTAAAAACTAAAAAAAAAACTTAAAAAAAAGGAAAAAACTGAAAAATAGAAGAGAAAAAGAAAACTAATAAAATTAAGGATAAAATAAAAAATAATAAAAAAGATAAAAACTAAATAAAAAGTAAAAAGAAAAAACTAAAAAAAACTAAAAAAGCTAAAAAAAGGTAAAAACCAATAAAAAACTAAAAAGAAAAAAAGGAAAAAAAAACTAAAAAAACTAAAAACTAAAAAAAAAACTTAAAAAAAAGGAAAAAACTGAAAAATAGAAGAGAAAAAGAAAACTAATAAAATTAAGAATAAAAATAAAAAAAAAAAAAAAAAGATAAAAACTAAAAAAAAAAGTAAAAAGAAAAAACGAAAAAAACTAAAAAAGCTAAAAAAAAGTAAAAACCAATAAAAAACTAAAAAGAAAAAAAGAAAAAAACTAAAAAAAATTTTCGTCTAAAAAACTAAAAAAAACTAAAAAAGGTAAAAACTAAAAGAACTAAAAAAGAAAAAAAACTAAAAAAAAGGAAAAAAACTGAAAAATAAAGGAGAAAAAGAAAACTAATAAAATATAAATAAAAATAAAAAAACTAAAAAGATAAAAACTTCAAAAAAAACTAAAAAGAAAAAAGAAAAAAACTAAAAAACCTAAAAAAAGGTCAAAACCAATAAAAAAAACTAAAAGGGGAACACTGGGACACAAATGACGACCGGGATACTGGTATATATATATATATATATATATATATATATATATATATATATATATATATATATATATATATATATATATATATATATATATATATAAATATCTTCTATATATATATAAAAATAAGTTGTCTGTCTGTCTGTCTGTGGATCAGGTGACGTCATGTATCTGTGTTGACTGACGTCATGAAATTAGGAATACAAATGACGACTGGGACACAGGGACACAACTACAACGGGGACGCTGGGGTCACAGGCGGGATATATAAATGACGACCGGGACACAGGGATTGTTCGAATAGAAATTACAGACCGGGACACCGGGACACAAATGACGACCGGGACACCGTGACACAGGGAATATAAATGACGACCGGGACACTCAAAGAGAAATTACAAACTGGGACACCGGGACACAAATGACGACCGGGACACAGGGAATATAAATGACGACCGGGACACAGGGACACAGGGACACATCATTAGAATAATGAGGTATAGATCTGAATACGGATTGTTTTTCCCATGGACAATTATATGTTGCATGTTCAAGAGTCAGTAAACCTGACAATCTATTTATATGCACAGACAATGGGACAGCAAAGAATGTTGTATATTCGCATGTTTTACGTAGTTAAAAACATATATTTATATCTATCTCTATTCACAGGTGGGACACAGGGACACAACTACAATGGCGCGTAACTAATATGGCGCGTAACGACTTACGCGCGCGGGGGGGCTTGGGGGGGCGCGAAGCGCCCCACCAACTAGGTGTTGGGGTGGCGCGAAGCGCCACCCCAACAGCTAGTATATATATATATATATATATATATATATATATATATAATATATATATATATATATATATATATATATATTTTAAACTACGTAAAACATGCAAATATGCAACATTCTTTGCTGTCCCATTGTCTGTCCATATAAATAGATTGTCAGGTTTACCAACTCTTGAACATGCAACATAATAATTGTCCATGGGAAAACAATCCGTATTCAGATCTATACCGCATTTTTCTAACGATTGCCCTTGAGCTTTGTTGACGGTGATTGCTAATCAAACATTCCCTGTGTCCCCGTCGTCATTTTTATATCCCCCTGTGCCCCCGGCGTCCCCGTTGTAGTTGTGTCCCTGTGTCCCGGTCGTCATTTGTGTCCCGGTCTGTAATTTCTCTTTGAGTGTCCCGGTCGTCATTTATATTCCCTGTGTCCCGGTCGTCATTTGTGTCCCGGTGTCCTGGTCTGTAGTGTCATCTTATAATGACGTCATATACAAAACCTTATATACTTATAATGCCGTCAAATGCAAACCCATAAACAAACAAACATGCATATATGCAACTTATTTTTATACATATAGATAGTTTCTTCTTTAGTTTTTTTTTCTTTTTTAGTTTTTTCTTCTTTTTAGTTTCTTCTTTTTATTAATTTGTTTTCTTCAATTTGTCAATGTTCATTCTAACATTGACACTTGGAAAAATCTTTACGTGCCAAGCATGCTAAAGCTCCAACAATTTATATTAAACCTCGATAATGGGGTATCTGTTTTAAGGTTTTCGAATTACTTTAATCTATTGTCAAAATATATTGAAATATTAGTGCAATTCCCAGTTTTTTTAGTTTTTTTCTTTTTTTTAGTTTTTCAGCTTTTTTAAGTTTTTTCTTTTTAGTTTTTTATCTTTTTTATTTTTTTTACGTTTTTTCTTTTTAGGTTCTTTCTTTTTTATTTTTTTTTATTTTTTATTTTTTTTTAGTTTTTTCTTTTTAGTTTTTTTTTAGTTTTTTTACCATTTTTCTTTTTTCGAATTACTTTAATCAATTTTATGTTGCATGTTCAAGGGTCGGTAAACCTGACAATCTATTTATATGCACAGATAATGGGACAGCGAATAATGCTGTATATTTGCAAGATATAAGTATATAAGGCTTCGACCGGGACACAGGGAATATAAATGGACACAGGGAATATAAATGACGACCGGGATACACAAAGATAAATTACAGACTGGGACACCGGGACACAAATGACGACCGAGACACAGGAAATATAAATGACGACCGGGACACAGGAACACAACTATGACGTGGACGCCGGGGGCACAGGGGGGATATATAAATGACGATGAAGACACAGGGAATGTTCGATTAGCAATCACCATTCGCAAGTTTTACGTAATTAAAAACATAAAAATATCTATCTATGTTCACAGGTGGGACACAGGGACACAATTACAATGGCGCGTAACTAATATGGCACGTAATGACTTACGCGCGCGGGGGAAGCTTGGGGGGGGCACGAAGCACCCCTTCCAAGTAGGTGTTGGGGTGGCGTGAAGCGCCACCCCAACAGCTATATATATATATATATATATATATATATATATATATATATATATATATATATATATATATATATATATATATATATATATATATATATATATATATATATATATATATATATATATATATATATATATATATATATATATATATATATATATATATATATATATATATATATATATAATATACTCTTTGATAATTTTGCCCTTTCACTTTGAAAGTAGGCATATATTGATCTGGATTTTCGATTTGGGCACCAAACGACGTCGTTTGGAAACATGAGTTATATTTTCTGATCTGTGATAAAATAAAAAAAACACTTAGATTCTGACGTAGTTCCAGTAAGCAAAGTCTTCAATGGCTCTGGTGGTGCAGCCAATAGAGGGAGTTTAACTTTTCCTGAGGCGCAACATATTCCCATTGTTTCACCATTGAATTTTAAGGCCTTGCAATAGGGACAAATTTTAGACATAGTCCTGATTTGAACACATCTATTATAATCATCGACTGGGCTGTACCTGAATACCATGCGATAATTTTCACGTTGCTCTTGTGATTCCTCGGCACGCTTTCTTTTGGAATTATCTCTTGAAGCCGCAGGCCTGTTTTCACGTTACTCTTGTGATTCCTCGGCAAGCCTTATTTTTTCACTATCTTTTTTAGCAGCAAGTCTGGTTTCGCGTGGCTCTGGTGATTCCTCGGCACGCTATCTTTTCTTTCTTTCTCTATCAGCCGCAAGCCTGTTTTCTTGCTATAACAGACATAACAGACATACAGCTTATTTATCGGTCGTCATTTATATTCCCTGTGTCCCTGTGTCCCGGTCTGTAATTTATCTTTGAGTGTCTCGGTCGTCATTTATATGTCCCAGTCGTTGTTTGTGTCCCGCTGTCCCAGTCTGTAATTTCTCTTCGAGTGTCCCGGTCGTCATTTATATTCCCTGTGTCCCGGTCGTCATTTGTGTCCCGTTGTCCCGGTTTGTAATTTCGTCAGTCGACAAACATGACGTCAGACGAAAAAAAACTTCATGACGACATACAGCTCAATCCTTATAATGACTTTAGTCGACAAACATGACGTCAGCCGACACACAAATATGACGTCACTCGACAGACACAAAAACAACTTTTTTATATATATATATATATATACTAGCTGTTGGGGTGGCGCTTCGCGCAACCCAAACACCTAATTGGTGGGACGCTTCGCGCCCCCCCCCCAAGCCCCCCGCGCGCGTAAGTCGTTACGCGCCATATTAGTTAAGCGCCATTGTAGTTGTGTCCCAGTGTCCCACCTGTGAAAAGATATATATATATATATATATATATATATATATATATATATATATATATATATATATATATATATATATATATATATATATATATATCTTTTCACAGGTGGGACACAGGGACACAACTACAATGGCGCTTAACTAATATGGCGCGTAACGACTTACGCGCAAGGGGGGGCTTGGAGGGGCGCGAAGCGCCCCACCAATTAGGTGTTGGGGTGGCGCGAAGCGCCACCCCAACAGCTAGTATATATATATATAAATAAGTTGTCTGTCTGTGTGTCTGTTTTAACTACGTAAAACATGCGAATATACAGTATTCTTCGCTGTCCCATTGTCTATGCATATAAATAGATTGTCAGGTTTACTGACTCTTGAACATGCAACATATAATTGTCCATGGGAATAACTGTATAATTGTCCCTGTGTCCCGGTCGTCATTTATATTCCACGTGTCCCGGTCGTCATTTTTTTACTTATAGTTTTCCCATAACTCTGTAGGAGCTGATGGAGAGCAAGTTGTTAAAATGATGCCAAACAATGCATGAATTTGACTTGGAGTTGACGTTTCGCACGCGTCATTGATGCAGTTATCCCAGTGTTGGTCATTCTCCAATAAATTCAGAGCTTGGCATGCACTACGGTAAGTGTATAGTACCGTTTACAGTTCTCAAATACTCAAACGGTGTCGGACCGGGTACATTCACCAAAAGCTGGCGTAGAAAGAAGCATTCATGTTGATTGGGGTGAACGGTGTAGAGTCTTCCTATCGTGGTATCTTTGAAGATGGTAGGTTGGCCGTCGACTGACTTACCCTGTTTTCGACGTTCAAATAATTTATTTTTAGTATTCCACGTGTAATACGAAGGCACTTAAGTATACAGCAGTTTTTTTGCAAAAGAATCATTTTTGCAAAGCGAAAAGAAATCGGTTAACTTTGTATCCGGTGGATTCAGGGCTCTTTGTTGCACGTTGATTTCCGAGAAATAAACACGTTGACCATTCTGTAAGTGTACCGCTAAGTGAACAACAGCTGGACCACGTTCATATATCGGAAATGAAAGAATTCGCCAAACAGCTTCATTACTGCTTATGCATCTTCCAGCCTGATATTGTACGATTTCGTCGATATCTTTGATTTCGGGCTGCAAGCCAAAAACTGCCATGTCACTGCCTTTGTTGACGTATTTACATATGTATTTGATTGCCTTTACGGAGTTACAGTATTCAACGTTTATGTGTGCATTAAATGTTTTTGATAATAACGGGGAATATGGAAAAACCCACTGGTTATCTACTTCGATGGTGGTACCGTTACGCTTCTTTATTATTGCAGTTTTACCGCCATCTTCAGTATATCTTCTTCTATATTTTGGGTAACCATCATTGCCAGTAATTTTGTTGGATACTAAAAGTCAAGGATATTGCTTTGTGCACCTTCCTTTGGCCATGCATGGTGAATTTTCGTTCAGTGCACCGCAAGGTCCATGTATCATATTTTTTACAATAATATCATGTAACCACTTATCGACATTTTCATCAGGTATTTCAGCGGAAATCACATCATCAATTTCTTTCGAAGTAATTTTTTTATGTAGCCAGATCAGTATATGGGCGTGTGGCAAACCTCGTTTTTGCCATTCCACTGAGTACATCCAGCATCGCACTGACCCAAACACTTCAAGTTTTACTATATAGTTTATCAGTGATTTCAACTTGTTTGCCGGAAGACACGGGCCGTAATGTCATGTCTATGAACCGCCGATTGTCCTTGAAGTAGAAGATGCTGTATCTCGTCCCAAGATTGATTACAAGTAAATGAAATAAATAAATCTGGACTACCATAGACACGAACATACGCAATAGCATCTTGACCATATTCATGCATATGACGGGGACTGCCAGCATATGACGAAGGTAAAATTGTTAATCTTCCAACGTTTGTGGTATTACCGTCATTTTCAACTGCATCTCGCAAATGAATGTATTGTTCAGAGCGGAGCTTGGTCTGATTCAGGCGGATATACAGCAAACGTTCTGATTCAGTTTTAGCATACATATCAACGACGTATTGGTGAAACAATTGACGGCATTTTAAAATATATTTTTCTTCATCCTGCCGAATCATTAGTCTATAGGAATAATAATGCATTGCACTGCATTTCTTATTCATTTCTTTGTTAGTGGCTGGATTCATCAATTTAATATTAAAGTGATAGCCGTCGGCTCCATCCCAAAAAATGATAGGATATTGTAGGGCATCGTAGCATCGATGAGTTTCAGCAATTCTTAACAACTGAGCGTTTCGCTTATGAAGAATAATATCTCGAGGTAAAAACTGATCACCGACCATAACGATTACCACTTCGTCGATAGTTGGAGCATTGTATCTACGCATATGTTGGCCAGGAGGCGTTTTGTCAGTGGAAATAACAATTTTATGCGTATCAGTAGGCATCAAATCGATGGCTGTTTTGAACAGACGCACTAAATTATTATTTTCGTGGAAAAGATGTTGCAATTGGGAAACGATTGTCCTTTCAACTTTGGGAGAAATTTCGCAACGTGCATTCAATTTAGAATTTCTATCACTGATGAAAAACAATTGTAAAAATTTATGATTCTCGCCTGAGAATGGTAGAAGGGACCCTGCTCTATGATAAATTTGTCCTTTTATTTTGAAAGTCGACATAAATTGATCTGGGTTTTCGATTTGGGCTTCAAACGACGCCATTTGGAAACATGAGTTATATTTTCTGATTTGTGATAAAAAACGCTTATATTCTGACGTAGTTCCAGTAAGGAAAGTCTTCAATGGCTCTGGTGGTGCAGCCAATAGAGGAAGTTTAACTTTTCCTGAGGCACAACACATTCCCATTGTTTCACCGTTAATTACAAGGCCTTGCAATAGGGACAAATTTTAGACATAGTCCCGATTTGAACACGTCTACACAAGCTATAATCATCGACTGGGCTGTATCTGAATGCCAGGCGATAACTTTCAGGTTGCTCTGATTCCTCGGCACGCTTAATTTTCTTACTTCCTCTATCAGCAGCAAGCCTGATTTCTTGCTGTTCTTGTGATTCCTCGGCACGCCTTCTTTTTTCACTTTCTCTTTTAGCAGCAAGTCTGGTTTCATGTTGCTCTGGTAGTTCCTCAGCATGCCTTCTTTTTTCACTTTCTCTTTTAGCAGCAAGTCTGGTTTCATGTTGCTCTGGTAGTTCCTTGGCACGCCTTCTTTTTTTCACTTTCTCTTTTAGCAGCAAGTCTGGTTTCGCGTTGCTCTGGTTTTCTGGCCCCAACCGCGCGCGGAAGTCGTTACGCGCCATTTTAGTTGTATCCCTGTGCCCCGCCTGTAAGTATATATATATATATATATATATATATATATATATATATATATATATATATATATATATATATATATATATATATATATATATATATATATATATATATATATATATATACTAGCTGTTGGGGTGTAACAACGGCCATCCAAGGGGTAAAATTAACCTGGACAATTTGTCTTGGCTTTTTTCGTCAATTGGCCATGACTTCCGTTCAAGTTGTACGAACTTTTGAACGGAAGTCATGGCCAATTGACGAAAAAAGCCAAGACAAATTGTCCAGGTTAATTTTACCCCTTGGATGGCCGTTGTTACTGTCTCCCATTTATGCTCCATGCAAACGTGTCTTTTTACAATGACGAACTAGAGTCGTACCGGTTGGAGGTTCTCGCTGGGGAACAATCGCAGGTTGACTACAAGTTGACTTGGATGAAAATTTTCCTCTCATGCATATCACTCCACAATGCACCCCAACACCTAGTTGGTGGGGGCGCTTCGCGCCCCCCCCCCCAAGCCCCCCCGCGCGCGTAAGTCGTTACGCGCCATAATAGATACGCGCCATTGTAGTTGTGTCCCTATGTCCCACCTGTGAATATAGATAGATATATATATATATATATATATATATATATATATATATATATATATATATATATATATATATATATATATATATATATATATATATATATATATACCTGTCCCGGTGTCCCGGTCGTCATTTATATCCCCCTGTTTCCCCCGGTGTCCCCGTTGTAGTTGTGTCCCTGTGTCCCGGTCGTCATTTATATTCCCTGTGTTCCGGTCGTCATTTGTATCCCGGTTTCCCGGTCTGTATATACATTCGTTTTTTAGTTTTGTTTTTCTCCTTTATTTGTTTCCTTTTTTTTTCTTTTTTAGTTTATTTAGATTTTTAGATTTTTTAGTTTTTTTATTAGTTTTTAGTTTTTTTTTCTTTTTTTTGTAGTTTTTACCTTCTTTTTAGTTTTGTTAGTTTTTTTTTTTTACTTATGTCCTGGTCGTCATTTATACTCCCTGTGTCCCGGTGCTTTGTTGATTGCTAATCGAACATTCCTTTTGTCCTGGTCGCTTTCTCTTTGAGTGTCGTCATTTATTTTTTTCTTTTTTAGTTCTTTTAGTTTTTACCTTTTTTAGTTTTTTTTAGTTTTTTAGATGAAAATTTTTTTTAGTTTTTTCCTTTTTTCTTTTTAGTTTTTTATTGGTTTTTACCTTTATTTTAGCTTATTTTTCAGTTTTTTCCTTTTTTTTTGGTCGTCATTTGTATCCCGGTGTCCCGGTCTGTATATACATTCGTTTTTTAGTTTTGTTTTTCTCCTTTATTTTTTTCCTTTTTTTTCTTTTTTAGTTTATTTAGATTTTTAGATTTTTTAGTTTTTTTATTAGTTTTTAGTTTTTTTTTCTTTTTTTTGTAGTTTTTACCTTCTTTTTAGTTTTGTTAGTTTTTTTTTTTACTTATGTCCTGGTCGTCATTTATACTCCCTGTGTCCCGGTGCTTTGTTGATTGCTAATCGAACATTCCTTTTGTCCTGGTCGCTTTCTCTTTGAGTGTCGTCATTTATTTTTTTATTTTTTAGTTCTTTTAGTTTTTACCTTTTTTAGTTTTTTTTAGTTTTTAGATGAAAATTTTTTTTAGTTTTTTCCTTTTTTTCTTTTTAGTTTTTTATTGGTTTTTACCTTTATTTTAGCTTTTTTTTAGTTTTTTTTTATTTTTTATTTTAATTTAGTTTTTTACCTTTTTTTAGTTTTTTTAGTTTTTTAGCTTTTTTACTTTTTTTATTAGTTTTTAGTTTTTTTTGTAGTTTTTGCCTTTTTTTAGTTTTTTCAGTTTTCAGTTATGTCACCTGATCCAGTTTTTTCAGGTGACGTCACCTGATCCATCCACAGATCCACACACAAACAACTTATTTTTATAATGTGCTAAACCGAGATACAGTTGCAGGAAAAGATATAGATGAAAATGAAAAAGTTTGTGATACCTTGGATGTGAAGGAAGATTTGTTTAGTGAGGAAGAATTAGCGACAGTACTAGAAGGATTAAAAAATAATAAGGCCCCAGGTGCTGATAGTATGATTAATGAGTTCCTTAAATATGGTGGCTCTGAGGTTAGGAATAAGCTACTGAAAATTATGAACATGATTTTTGAAAAAGGGGAAGTACCCAATGATTTTAGGAAAACCTTAATTAAACCACTGTATAAGAAAGGTGACAAGAGTGAATGTCGGAATTATCGAGGCATTAGTCTGGTCTCTGTAGGTAGCAAATTACTGAGTAATATGATACTTTTTAGACTGAGACATGCTGTAGACAAAGTTTTAAGGGAAGAACAATGCGGTTTTAGAAAAGGTAGAGGATGTGTCGACCATGTTTTCACTCTTAGGTTAATAATTGAGAAGTCCCTTCGTTGTCAAACACCTTTGGTCCTTAGTTTTATCGATTATGAGCAAGCTTTCGATTCTGTTGATAGAACAGCGTTAACAAAGGTCTTATCGTTATATGGTATACCAGAAAAATACATTAAAGTGATTTACGCTATGTACGAGAATAATACTGCTGCGGTTAAGGTAGGAAATGAGGTTAGCAACTGGTTTTGTATTAAATCAGGAGTTAAGCAGGGTTGTGTTCTATCCCCCTTTATATGGATCATTTTGATGGACTTCGTCTTAAGGAGCACAGGAAAGGCAATTGGAGACCATGGAATCAAATGGGGAGGAAGAACGCTCCTGGACTTAGATTATGCTGATTATTTAAGCATATTAGATGAAAGTGTGAGCAAAATGAATGAATTTTTAGAGGTTTTACGAGTTCAGGGTGCTAAAATAGGCTTGAAAATTAATGTTAAGAAGACTAAGTCACTAAGGTTAGGAATAAGTGAAGATGAACAGGTGACCTTAGGTAACGAAAAGATTGATCAGGTTGGGAGCTTCAGTTACCTTGGTAGTATTATTAGTAAAGATGGTGGGAGCAGTGAAGATGTTAAAAGTAGAATAGCTAAAGCTCAGGGTGTTTTTTCACAGTTAAAAAAAGTTTGGAAGAATAGAAAGATAAGCCTACAAACCAAGATTAGAATATTGGAAGCTACAGTGATGACAGTGGTCAAATATGGCTCTGAAGCATGGACACTCCGAAAAGCAGATGAAAATTTACTAGATGTTTTCCAGAGAAATTGCCTACGGATTGTTCTGGGTACCCGGCTGACTGACCGTATTTCAAACAGTAGGTTGTACGAAAAGTGTGGTTCAATCCCGCTTTCTGGGGCTATAATGAAAGAAAGGTTGAGATGGCTAGGCCACGTTCTACGGATGAAGGATGACAGATTACCGAAGATTGTCCTTTTTGGCCAACCGTCTGGGGCTACACGGAAAGCAGGTCGTCCTTGTCTGGGTTGGGAGGATGTCATAAATAAGGATTTAAAGGAAATGGGAACTTCCTGGGAGGGTGTAAAGAGGGAGGCTTTAAATAGATTAGGTTGGAGGAGGAGCGTGCGTAGCTGTGTTGGCCTCAGGCGGCTTGGTGCTGCAGTGAGTTATTAGTAGTAGTAGTAGTAGTAGTATATATATATATATATATATATATATATATATATATATATATATATATATATATATATATATATATATATATTTAACTACGTAAAACTTGCGAATATACAACATTCTTTAATGTCCCTTTGTCTGTCCATATAAATAGATTGTCAGGTTTACCAACTCTTGAACAAGCAATTTAATAATTGTCCTAGGAAAACAATTCGTATTCAGATCTATACCGCATTTTTCTAACGATTGCCCTTGAGCTTTGTTGATGGTGATTGCTAATCGAACATTCCCTGTGTCCTCGTCGTCATTTATTTATCCCCCTGTGCCCCCGGCGTCCCCGTTGTAGTTGTGGCCCTGTGTCCTGGTCATCATTTATATTTTCTGTGTCCCGGTCGTCTTGTGTGTCCTGGTATCCCAGTTTGTAATTTCTCTTTGAGTGTCCCGGTCGTCCTTTATATTCCTTCTGTCCCGGTCATCATTTGTGTCCCGGTGTCCCGGTCTGTAATTTCTCTTTGAGTGTCCCGGTCGTCATTTATATTCCCTGTGTCCCGGTCGTCATTTGTGTCCCGGTGCCCTGGTCTGTAGTATCATCTTATAATGACGTCATATACAAAGCCTTATATACTTAAACTGACGTCAAATGCAAACCCACAAACAAACAAACATGCATATATACAACTTATTTTTATATATATAGATACAGTTTCCTTTTTAGTTTTTTTTTTTTTAGTTTTTTCTTTTCTTAGTTTTTTTCTTTTTAGTTTTCTTTTTTTAGTTTCTTCTTTTTATTGATTTGTTTTCTTCAATTTGCCAATGTTCATTCTTTACCTGCCAAATCTTTACCTGGAAAAATCTTTACCCGCCAAGCATGCTAGAGCTCAAAAAATTTATAATAAACCTCTAAGTTTTTGGTATCTGTTTTAAGGTTTTCGAATTACTTTAATCTATTATCAAAATATATTGAAATATTTGTACAATTCCCAGTTTTTTTTTTTGTTTTTAGCTTTTTTTATTTTTTTTTCTTTTTAGTTAATTACCTTTTTTTCTTTTTTTTCTGTTTTATGTTTTTTCTTTTTAGGTTTTTTCTTTTTTTAATTTTTTTATATTTTAGTTTTTTTTTTTAGTTTTTTTTCTTTTTAGTTTTTAGTAGTTTTTTTACCTTTTTTCTTTTTTCAGTTTTCTTTTTCTTTTTTATTTTTCAGCGTTACTATTTTATACTAAAATTTCTCTTTGAATTAACTATTTGAGCAGCTTCCTCGGCGGTTTCTTTTGTCATTTTAAGATCTATACTAAAAATTCCTCTTCACGTGCCAAGCTTGCTAAAGCTCAACAATTTTTAATAAACCTCAAAATTTTAAGTATTTGTTTTAAGGTTTATGAATTACTTTAATCTATGGTCAAAATATTTCAAAATATTTATTCAATTCCCAGTTTTTACATTTTAGTGTGTTTTCTTTTTCTTCTTTATTTTTCAGACGTCATATGCAAACCCTCAACACAAAAATACATACAACTTATTTTTATATATATAGAAGATATAATCTGGCGTAACAGACATAGTGTAACAGACATAACACAGAAACAACTTATTTTTATATATATATACTAGCTGTTGGGGTGGCGCTTCGCGCCACCCCAACACCTAGTTGGTGGGGGCGCTTCGCGCCCCCCCCCAAGCCCCCCCGCGCGCGTAAGTCGTTACGCGCCATGTTAGTTACGCGCCATTGTAGTTGTGTCCCTATGTCCCACCTGTGAATATAGATAGATATATATATATATATATATATATATATATATATATATATATATATATATATATATATATATATATATATATATATATATATATATATATATATATATATATATATATATATATATATATATATATATATATATATATATGTTTTTAACTACGTAAAACTTGCGAATATACAACATTCTTTGCTGTCCCATTGTCTGTGCATATAAATAGATTGTCAGGTTTACCGACACTTGAACATTCAACATATAATGGTCCATGGGAAAACAATCCGTATTCAGATCTATACCTCATGATTCTAATGATTTCCTTGAGCTTTGTTGATGGTGATTGCTAATCGACGATTCAATGTGTCGCCGTCGTCATTTATATATCCCCGTGTGCCCCCCGGTGTCCCGGTCGTCATTTATATTCCATGTGTTCCGGTCGTCATTTATGTCCCGGTGTCCCAGTCTGTGAATTCTCTTTGAGGGTCCCGGGCGTCATTGATATTCCTTGTGTCCCGGTGTCCCGGTCGTCATTCGTGTCCCGGTGTCCCAGTCTGTATATACATTCGTTTTTGAATTGGTATTTTTTTTAGGTTTTAGTTTTCTGCCTTATTTTTAGTTTTTTTTAGTTATACCTCATGATTCTAATGATTGCCCTTGAGCTTTGTTGATGGTGATTGCTAATCGAACATTCTCTGTGTCCCCATCGTCATTTATATATCCGCCTTTGCCCCCCGGCGCCCCCGTTGTAGTTGTGTCCCTGTGTCCCGGTCGTCATTTATATTCCCTGTGACCCGGTCGTCATTTGTATTCTAGTGTCCCAGTCTGTATATACATTCGTTTTTGAAATGGTAAATGATGAAATAAATTTTTGTATTTTTCCCCTTTTTTTCTTTTTAGTTTTTTTGGTTTTTACATTTTTTTAGTTTTTTTAGTTTTTTTTTCTTTTTTCTTTTTAGTTTTTTTTTTATTTTTATTTTTTTAGTTTTGTTTTTCTCCTTTATTTTTCTTTTTGTTTCCTTTTTTTAGTTTTTTTTTACTTTTTAGTTTTTTTAGTTTTTTAGCTTTTTTAGTTTTTTTATTAGTTTTTAGTTTGTTTTTTTCTTTTTAGTTTTTTTGTAGTTTTTACCTTTTTTTAGTTTTTTTTTTTACTTATGTCCTGGTCGTCATTTATACTCCCTGTGTCCCGGTCGTCATTTGTGATGTTTTGTTGACGGTGTTTTGTTGATGGTGATTGCTAATTGAACATTCCTTGTGTCCCGGTCGCTTTCTCTTTGAGTGTCCCGGTCGTCATTTATATTCCCTATGTGCCGGTGTCCTGGTCGTCATTTGTGTCCCAATGTAATTTCGTAATTTCGTCAGTCGAAAACATGACGTCAGTCGACACAGAAACATGACGTCACCTGATCCACAGACAGACAGACAAATTATTTTTATATATATAGAATAGATATATAAAGATATATAAAGATATATATATATATATATATATATATATATATGTATATATATATATATATATATATATATATATATATATATATATATATATATATATATATGTATATATATATATATATATACTAGCTGTTGGGGTGGCGCTTCGCGCCACCCCAACGCCTAGTTGGTGGGGCGCTTCGCGCCCCCCCAAGCCCCCCCCGCGCGTAAGTCGTTACGCGCCATATTAGTTACGCGCCATTGTAGTTGTGTCCCTGTGTCCCACCTGTGAATATAGATAGATTTATATATGTGTTTCAAACTACGTAAAAATTGCGAATATACAACATTCTTGGCTTTCCAATTGTCTGTCCATATACAAAGCCGTATGTACTAATAATGACGTCATATGCAAACGCTTTTTTTACAAACAAACAAACAGGCATACACACAACTCGTTTTTATATAGATAGATAGATAGATAGATACAATACAAATTAAATACGTAAAACTTGTGAATATACAACAGTCTTCGCTGTCCCATTGTCTGTGCGTATAAATAGATTGTCAGGTTTACCGACCCTCAAAGACGCAACATACAATTGTACATTGGTAAAGCAATCTGTATTAAGATCTATACCGCATTTTTCTAGTGATTGCCCTTGAGATTTGTTGATGGTGGTTGCAAATGCTAATCAAATTGGGAATTGCAATCTTTTAAATTGAAAAATTAGATCCGTTGGAATCATGGGAATGCGAGGAATAAGAACAGCCTCACCCTCATAAGGCCCTGTCAAGATTGTGGCCTCTATTAGGTTTTCCATTGTCTTTTTTACGGCAAGTCGCGTGCCATTGCAAAGCTTTGGTGGGTTGATATTTCTTAAAAGTATTATTGGTACACCTAAAATAGATTGTCAGGTCTACCGACCCTCGAACATGCAACGTACAATTGTGCATGGGAAAAACAATCAGTATTAAGATCTATACCACATTTTTCTAATGATTGACCTTGAGCTTTGTTAATGGTGATTGCAAATGCTAATCGAATTGGGAATTGCAATCTTTTAAATTGAAAAGGCAGATCCGTTGGAATCATGGGAATGCGAGGAATAAGAACAGCCTCACCCTCAAAAGGCCCTGTCAAGATTGTGGCCTCTATTAGGTTTTCCATTATTTTTTTTTACGGCAAGTCGAGTGCCATTGCAAAGCTTTGGTGGGTTTATATTTCTTAAAAGTATTATTGGTACGCCTAGTTTTAGTTGTAGCACGTGTTATTTTCGTGGAAAAGATGTTGCAATTGGGAAACGATTGTCCTTTCAACGTTGGGAGAAATTTCGCAACGTGCATTCAATTCAGAATTTCTATCACTGATGAAGTACAATTGTAAAAATTTATGATTCTCGCCTGAGAATGGTAGAAGGGACCCTGCTCTATGATAAATTTGCCCTTTTACTTTGAAAGTAGACATAAATTGATCTGGATTTTCGATTTGGACTCCAAACGACGTCATTTGGAAACATGAGTTGTATTTTCTGATTTTTGACAAAAAACGCTTAGATTCTGACGTAGTTCCAGTAAGGAAAGTTTAACTTTTCCTGAGGCGCAACACATTCCCATTGTTTCACCATTGAATTTCAAGGCCTTGCAATAGGGACAAATTTTAGACATTGTCCCGATTTGAACATTTCTACGTGAACATATGTCTTAAATATCTTGAATGACGTCACCGTCAAAGCAAAAATGACGACAACTAATTTCATGACGTCAGTCAACACAGAAACATGACGTCACCTGATCCACAGACAGACAACTTATTTATATATATATATATATATATATATATATATATATATATATATATATATATATATATATATATATATATATATATATATATATATATATATATATATATATATATATATATATATATATATATATATTTCTTTTTTAGCTTTTCTTTTTTTTTAGTTTTGCAGCTTTTTTAGATTTTAGCTTTTTTTTCTTTTTTGTTTTTTACCTTTTTTAAGTTTTTTCTTTTTAGATTTTTTCTTTTCTTAGCTTTTTTCGCGCCATATTAGTTATGCACCATTGTAGTTGTATCCCTGTGTCCCACCTGTGAATATAGATAGAAATATATATATATATATATATATATATATATATATATATATATATATATATATATATATATATATATATATATATATATATATATATATATACTAGCTGTTGGGGTGGCGCTTCGCGCTACCCCAGCCCCTAGTTGGTGGGGCGCTTCGTGCCCCCCCAAGCCCCCCTGCGTGCGTAAGTCGTTACGCACCATATTAGTTACGTGCCATTGTAGTTGTGTCCCTGTGTCCCACCTGTGAATAGATATATAAATACATATATATATATATATATATATATATATATATATATATATATATATATATATATATATATATATATATATATATATATATATATATATATATATATGTTTTTAACTACGTAAAATTTGCAAATATACAACATTATTCGCTGTCCCATTGTCTCTGCATATAAATAGATTGTCAGGTTTACTGACTCTTGAACATGGAACATATAATTGTCCATGGGAAAAACACTCCGTATTCAGATCTATACCTCATTATTCTAATGATGTGTTCCTGTGTCCCGGTTGTCATTTGTGTCCCGGTGTCCCAGTATGTAATTTCTCTTTGAGCGTCCCGGTCGTCATTTATATTCCCTGTGTCCCGGTGTCCCGGTTGTCATTTGTGTCCCGGTGTCCCGGTCTGTAATTTCTATTTGAACAATCCCTGTATCCCGGTCGTCATTTATATATCCCGCCTGTGCCCCCAGCGTCCCCGTTGTAGTTGTGTCCCTGTGTCCCGGTCGTTTATATATATATATACTAGCTGTTAGGGTGGCGCTTCGCACCACCCCAACACCTAGTTGGTGGGGCGCTTCATTTGGTTCCAAAACTGTGTCGACTGACTTGTAAAGGACTGCCTGGTCTCGAATCTTGGTCAAAACAATATTGTTGATTTCGTGGACGTCTATATTTTTGGGTGCGAGAATCGCTCTTTCACTTAGCCATTTATTATTTTTATAATTTTTTAGAATATTCGGAAATACTTTTTCGATCAATTCATTTTTGGACGTCACTAAATTAAAGAAATCAGCAGGTAGTTGTATACGTCCTGAAATTGAGTCTACTGGGAGCTTTCCGTTTCCCATTACCAGCAATTGATCTGAAAATGTTTGACCAGAGTCATCGTTTTGCAATCGGACACGCATATTTGTAGTTAATTTTAATGTTTTTACGTGTGTCCATAAATTAGAATTTTTCAGGCAAGCATTCATTCGTGTTCAATGGCTCTGGTGGTGCAGCCAATAGAGGAAGTTTAACTTTTCCTGAGGCGCAACACATTCCCATTGTTTCACCATTGAATTTCAAGGCCTTGCAATAGGGACAAATTTTAGACATTGTCCCGATTTGAACACATCTACTCAAGCTATAATCATCGACTGGGTTGTACCTGAATGCCAGGCAATAACTTTCAGGTTGCTCTGATTCCTCGTCACGCTTTCTTTTCTTACTTTCTCTATCAGCAGCAAGCCTGATTTTTGCTGTTCTTGTGATTCCTCGGCACGCTTTCTTTTCTTACTTTCTCTATCAGCAGCAAGCCTGATTTCTTGCTGTTCTTGTAATTCCTCGGCACGCCTTCCTTTTGCACTTTCTCTTTTAGCAGCAAGTCTGCTTCCGCGTTGCTCTGGTAGTTCTTCGGCACGCTTTCTGTTCTTTCTTTCTCTATCAGCCTCAAGCCTGTTTAGTTGCTGTTCTTTTGATTCCTCAAGCCTGTTTCCTTGCTGTTCTTTTGATTCCTCGGCACGCCTTCTTTTTTCACTTTCTCTTTTAGCAGCAAGTCTGCTTTCGCGTTGCTCTGGTAGTTCCTCGGCACGCTTTCTTTTCTGACTTTCTCTATCAGCAGCAAGTTTTTTGGCATAGACTCTTTGAGCATCTTCATCGGCTTTTGCCATGGTAAGTTCATCAGTCATTGTAAACTTAAACATTAATAGATTTCTACGTGAACATATGTCTTAAATATCTTGAATGACGTCACCGTCAAAGCAAAAATGACGACAACTAATTTCATGACGTCAGTCAACACAGAAACATGACGTCACCTGATCCACAGACAGACACACAGACAGACAACTTATTTTTATATATATAGATATATATATATATACTAGCTGTTGGGCTGGCGCTTCGAGCAACCCCAACACCTAGTTGGTGGGGCGCTTCGCGCCCCCCAAGCCCCCCCGCGCGCGTAAGTCGTTACGCGCCATATTAGTTACGCGCCATTGTAGTTGTGTCCCTGTGTCCCACCTGTGAATATAGATAGATTTATATATGTGTTTCAAACTACGTAAAAATTGCGAATATACAACATTCTTGGCTTTCCCACTACTGGAAGCTTTCCGTTTCCATTTGCCAGCAATTGATCTAAAAATGTTTGACCAGAGTCATCGTTTTGCAATCGGACACGCATATTTGTAGTTAATTTTAATATTTTTACGTGGTCCCATAAATTAGAATTTTTCAGGCAAGCATTCATTTCGTCTGCAGGAGTTAAACTACGTAAAAATTGCGAATATACAACATTCTTGGCTTTCCCATTGTCTGTGCATATACAAAGCCGTATGTACTAATAATGACGTCATATGCAAACGCTTTTTTTACAAACAAACAAACATGCATACACACAACTCGTTTTTATATAGATAGATAGATAGATAGATACAATACAAATTAACTGCGTAAAACTTGCGAATATACAACATTCTTTGCTGTCCAATTGTCGCTGCATATAAATAGATTGTCAGGTTTACGGACCCTCGAACATGCAACGTACAATTGTCCATGGGAAAAACAATCAGTATTAAGATCTATACCACATTTTTCTAATGATTGACCTTGAGCTTTGTTAATGGTGATTGCAAATGCTAATCGAATTGGGAATTGCAATCTTTTAAATTGAAAAGGCAGATCCGTTGGAATCATGGGAATGCGAGGAATAAGAACAGCCTCACCTTCTAAAGGCCCTTTCAAGATTGTGGCCTCTATTAGGTTTTCCTTCTTTTTTTTACGGCAAGTCGCGTGCCATTGCAAAGCTTTGGTGGGTTGATATTTCTTAAAAGTATTATTGGTACGCCTGTTTTTAGTTGTAGCACGTGTGGTGGAAACCCTGAAAGATCTATGGAATTTAAAAATTCAGATGGATAATTAACCGCTTCATTTGGTTCCAAAACTGTGTCGACTGACTTGTAAAGGACTGCCTGGTCTCGAATCTTGGTCAAAACAATATTGTTGATTTCCTGGACGTCTATATTTTTGGGTGCGAGAATCGCTCTTTCACTTAGCCATTTATTATTTTTATAATTTTTTAGAATATTCGGAAATACTTTTTCAATCAATTCATTTTTGGACGTCACTAAATTACAGAAATCAGCAGGTAGTTGTATAAGTCCTGAAATTGAGTCTAACTTCATGACGTCAGTCGACACAGAAACATGACGTCACCTGACAGACACACAGACAGACAACTTATTTTTATATATATAGAATATATATATATATACATATATATATATATATATATATATATATATATATATATATATATATATATATATATATATATATTTTCTTTTTAGTTTTTTTGTAGTTTTTACTTTTACGCTTTACATAACGCTTTACCAACTCAGCTACTTCGGCTTGAATACATTCGTTTTGAACAGCTTCCTCGGGTGTTGCCATTGTAGGTTCTTCAGTCATTTTACAATTAGAAATTTCTCTTTCAATGGTCTTCTTACAATTAAAAATTTGTCTTGAACGATATTCTTAAATACCTGTGTCATGGTCGTCATTTATATTCCCTGTGTCCCGGTCGTCATTTGTGTCCCGGTATCCCAGTCTGTAATTTCTCTTTGAGTGTCCCGGTTGTTATTTATATTCCGTCTGTCCCGGTCTTCATTTGTGTCCCGGTCTGTAATTTCTCTTTGAGTGTTTTTTCTTTTTAATATTTTTTAGTTTTTTACATTTTTTCTTTTTTCAGTTTTCTTTTTCTTCTTTATTTTTCAACTTCACTATGAAATACATATCGCCGAACCTTTGTTTTTTTAACTAAAATCTGGTAGGCATTAAAGACCTTATCCAAGTCAAAATCCGAAACCCAATCATCATCGCTATCATTTTCAGTTTTGATATGTTTTGACTCTCGCTGTCCAGGTGGATCTTCATCTAACTGCGCGGTTTTGCGTTCTTTAGCCTCAAGCCTGTTTCCCTGCTATTCTTTTGATTCCTCGGCACGCTTTCTTTTCTCACTTTCTCTATCAGCAGCAAGTTTTTTTGCATAGACTCTTTGAGCATCTTCATCGGCTTTTGCCATTGTAAGTTCATCAGTCATTTTAAACGTAAACATTAATAGATTTCTACGTGAACATATATGTCTTAAATATCTTTAATGACGTCACCGTCATCGCAAAAATGACGACAACTAACTTCATGACGTCAGTCGACACAGAAACATTACGTCACCTGACAGACACACAGACAGACAACTTATTTATATATATATATATACTAACTGTTGGGGTGGCGCTTCGCGCCACCCCAACACCTAATTGGTGGGGCGCTTCACGCCCCTCCAAGCTCCCCTTGCGATTGAAAGTCGTTACGCGCCATATTAGTTACGCGCAATTGTAGCTGTGTCCCTGTGTCCCACCTGTGAATAGAGATAGATATAAATATATATTTTTAACTAAGTAAAACATGCGAATGTACAACATTCTGTGCATATAAATAGCATTTATATTCCCTGTGTCCCGGTCGTCATTTGTGTCCTGGTGTCCCAGTTTGTATTTTCTCTTTGAGTGTCCCGGTCGTCATTTATATTCCCTCTGTCCCAGTGTCCCGGTCGTCATTTGTGTCCCGGTGTCCCGGTCTGTAATTTCTATTCAAACAATCCCTGTGTCTCGGTCGTCAATTATATATCCCGCCTGTGCCCCCGGCGTCCCTGTTGTAGTTGTGTCCCTGCCTCCCGGTTGTCATTTATATTCCCGGTCGTGATTTGTGTCCGGGTGTCCCAGTCTGTAATTTTTCTTTG